>NW_020838025.1:1273520-1292141 GCF_003676395.1 Aethalodelphis obliquidens | reverse complement strand
TTTTTTGCGGTACGCGGGCCTCTCACTGTTGTGGCCTCTCCCGTTGCAGAGCACAGGCTCTAGACGCGCAGGCTCAGCGGCCATGGCTCACGGGCCCAGCCGCTCCGCGGCATGTGGGATCTTCCCGGACCGGGGCGCGAACCCGTGTCCCCTGCATCGGCAGGCGGACTCTCAACCACTGCGCCACCAGGGAAGCCCTAGGTCTAATTTTCTAAATGAAATATTTAGACTTATTTATATAACGGTTTGAGTTCTAGATGAGAAGTGTGGATATGGCTGTGTGTTTAAAATGAAAAGAGTTTATGTAAATAAACTCTTTCATTATGAGCTTTATATCCATAAAATTCCTCAGTTATCATCATGTTAATGAAAGGATATTTTTATTACAACCCATGTAACTGTAATATTAGTCAGGGCCCCATGTGTCCTGTCCTCAGCTGTGAATCATATGTATATGTATATGTATATCTATATCTATATGCAATCCAGCTCTCAGAACTAATTTCAAACGAATTTCAATTTTTTGGTTACATTTCTCAAGAAATATTAAGGATCTAATTTGCAATTCATGACAATACTTGTTAAAATCTGCTCTCCTTACCTTCCTTCCCTCAGTCTCTCATATCCTCTAGTCTCTGGAGTTGTGCTGTCTCATAAAATAGCCACTAACCACACATAACTATTTAAGTTTAAATTAATTAAAATTAAATGAAATATAAAAGTTCCTCAGTCACACAATCCACATTCATGTACTAAATAGTCACGTGTAGCTAGTGGCAATGTTGTTGGACATTTCAGGTAGAGAACAATTCCACAGTCGCAGAAAGTTCTACTGAACAGTACTGCTCTAGGGCCTCACCTCAACAAACCACCAAACTTTCTGACACCCACCCAAATTGCCATCTGTCACCCCCAGCATCCTCAACTCTTTGAAATGAAATGGCAACACTCTGTTTCAACCCTTTCTCCTTTACTTCCATCTCAGATCACCTCCTTCTCTACTATTCTTTTTTTTTAATTTTACATCACAAATAGATCCAGGGACTGAGCTAACAAAGACAGAAAGCTCTCTGAGATATAAGCATGGAGTCAGGCAGGAAATATTTACATGTTAAGATGCCTTTTCACAATCATATCAGTATAATAATACTATTATGTACTAAATGTCTTCTGATGTACTCATCACTGCTAATGCTTATAATGACCCTTCAGAATAAAAATTACATTAAAGTTACATTAAATTTTATTTAAAAAACAAAAACCTGAGGCTTGGAGAACTTAAATCTGTTACAGTGACACAGCTAGTAAGGAGTTAAGGCCAGAGGCAGATACATTATTTCCTAAATGTAAGGCCCACTTTCTCTCTGCTCTACCACACTGAAAAACAGTATCTCTCTGAAGATATAAAAATGGACATTCCCATGGCAACACAAGAAGACAAGGGTAAGATTCCCAAAGAGCTCCCTTAGATACGCTAAATGAGAAGCCTCTGCCACATACATTTTTAAATAAGCTCCTTGAGGAAAGAAAAACCGACTTGATCATATCCCGGCATAGTCTGGCCATGGGCATTTTAAAGATTCAAAATTCACTATGAAAATGACTAAGAAATGTTTTCCATTTTGGACTTCAACAACACTTTCCAGCTCTTATAGTTTGGCCTTAAAAATAAGTACAAAATGTATAGTCAAGTAAGCAGACAGAAAAACGTCAGTTTTACCCTCATTACTGATAGTCTATGCAAAACCATCTGATTTTAATCTCCCCACTTGATTTACCTTATGTTTTAAAAATTCATCCAGCCAGTGAGAAATAAATGCAAAACGAGTATAGTGTTATGTTCTAGGGTTTGCTAGAAATTCAAATGTGGGCGTTACCAGTTTGCTATAAAAATCGAGGTAGGGGGGCCTCCCTGGTGGCGCAGTGGTTGAGAGTCCGCCTGCCGATGCAGGGGACACGGGTTCGTGCCCTGGTCCGGGAAGATCCCACATGCCGCGGAGCGGCTGGGCCCGTGAGCCATGGCCGCTGAGCCTGCGCGTCCAGAGCCTGTGCTCCACAACGGGAGAGGCCACACAGTGAGAGGCCTGCATACCGGGAAAAAAAAAAGTTAAGAAAAAATATTTTCCTCTTCTGGAATTTAAGAAGAGCTTGGTTTAGAAAAATAAAATGATATATTTAGAAGAGAAAAAGGGAAGTTGGACCTTGCTAACCTCTCCATTTTCCTTTTCCCGGTTGTTCAGCACATTTCCATTTTGTCAACAGCAAAATTGTTTTTTAGAGTGAAATTGGACCAAATTCCAGCCCAGAGTATTGGTATTTGTCTCTTCCTGGCTTAGGAAGTGTGTGTGTATCTCCAGACAGAATTTCACACACATTATTTAATCAAGCTATACAATGGTTTTGCATGTCAAGTGAATTTGGGGAATTATATTCACTAATGTCTGAGAGCTCTTTACCAGCATCATATGTGGTTTCAAATATTAACAACAGCTGTTGAATGGGAGATACTATAATTTTCAAATACTCTATCTGTTCAGTGAAGAAAGTATAGATTAGGTTTTAATGAATCTTGATGGACTAAAGAATGAATTTATTCTCCTCTTAAATGTGGATTATCATAGAACCAAGATGAGAAAAAGAGATAAACACAATGAGAAGAGACCACTGCAGTGACTTTCAGGGTAGAAATAAACCTCTTCTCAGTTGTAGTTACATCTGTAGCCCTATCTTTTCTATTTTTTAACATAACTAATCCTGAAATATTTTCCAACTCTACTGCCCTTGGTTTGCACTTAGCAAAGCATTAAATCTTCAGGATTTGTGAACAAGCTTTCTAATTAGTTCACAAACTACAGAAATGGTTCTAGTAGTGGTCTAAAATTAGAAATAATAGGATGTCCCCAAACACCAAACTGAAAGTCCTCAGTTACTTACCCTCACCCCCTTTCCAGGTCCCACTCAAATGTCACCTCCTTTCTTCCCTGACACCTACAGTCAAAGTGGCATCTCCTTTCCCTTCGGGCTGCCATTGCCACATACACCGAGTCTAATGAACTCATGAAGAAAAGAAGTTTATTCCCAGCTAAGAGCATAAGAATTGACTGGAAGGCTAGAGATGGCTCAGCAAAGATCAGCAACTAAGTCAGCCAAAGGGGATAACGATTTTATCAAAAATTTCAATCCTCAAGTCACTCTGGAAGACAGGCTGGTGGGCATGACCTGGTTCACGAGATCACACCTTGGCTAGCGAAATGCAGAGCAACTGGAGTTACAGCTCCCCAAGACTGCAAGGGAAAGATAACTCCCAAACCAGAATCAGGCACTGTCATGAAAGAAGGGGGAAAGCAAAATGAGCTGCGCCGTTCACTTGGCAACTTGTCAGGCCCTGCCTACCAATGCCCTCTGGTGTTCATCTTCAAATGTTACTTGAGTTGCATTTTATTATGTAACTTATGATTAATTTACTTACATTTTATTTTTCCTACTAAATTGTTAGCACCTTAAAGGCAAAAATAACATGTCTTTAAATTACCTACAATGCTTCATACAAAGGAAGTGCTCAATAAAATTTTATTGATTTAAGACTAAAAGCTATAATTGCTTAAAGGTTTGTTCTACATCACTGTAAAATCACTTTCTAGGTTCTTCAACCATTTACTTTGGAAACCCCCTTAAAAAGCTAGTTTTTTTGATATTTGCAGCTGTTTTTTCTTTCAACAATATTTGGTATTTCCTTGGCAAGAGAAGCTGCTGGAATAGTTGCTGAGTATGAGAAGAATGTGTCAACAAATGAGGAGTTTAGCATTCACATAGGGCTTATTCAAATCTTAAATACTTACTGCACACCCTAAAGATATGAGTTATTGCAAAGTAATGAGACTGTACCCAGTAAAGGATCTGAGCTCCAAGAGTCAAATTATGTCAGACCGCTTTCAATTCTCTGCTGAAAATACTGCAAATTAGATCAGGTCCTAACCATCTACAGTGAACAAAAGGCTCTGCACAAGTGGCTATCAACCAGAACCCCAGAGGCTCATCTCCCACAGCTGCCCTTCACAGGCACATGCTGGCTGCAAGGCAAGCCATGGAAACGTGATGCCTTCCTTTTCCACTAACTGGCTTTTTCACTCTGGGTATTATTTGCTTCCTTTGGTCTTCAGCTTCCTCTCCTGTAAAATAAAGATGCTGGATCAGAACATCTCTATGGTCCCTCCTGACTCTACTATTCTTTGAATCTATGTATCTATGTCTCTCATCTTTAAATGAGCACCAAAGCATACTTTATACCTAATAATAATGATAATAATAATGTCTAACATTTACTGAGACCACACTATGAGCTAAGCTGACAGTTTTACACAGCTGTTTATTGTTATTTACCACAGTCGTATCAGGTGCTACTGATAATTGCCATTTTCTATGTGAAAAAAAATGAACCTAATGTCTATATATGAGAAACTAGGGTTGTAACTAAGTAGCAACTTATGTAAGATAACAAAACTAAAAAGTTTTTAGGGTAAGGATTTGTATCCAATTCCATCTCACTCCAGACCTTGAGTTATCAATTCCTACAGTCTACAGCCTTGAAAATGTCCAGTCACCATACATTCAGCCTTGTTAAATCAACGACAAGTGACGAGAGAGTATTTACCTAAACTACTGACTGGAGACTTGTTTCAGAGCATTGAGCCTAGATTAACCAAATATCCACAACTATTTTAATACCAGAACACGGATGCTTTTCTTTTTGCCACAGTACTACATTATCATTTCCTCATCATAATTCCTCCACTCATCATCGCCGTGTTCAAATGCATGCTGTGAAAGAAGAGTAGGTGAGAAACCATCACTCGGCCCACCATCATCTGTGGAATGTCTATTTCCATGGGTCGTAACTGTCTGGAGTGCAGCAGGAGACTTCAATCTCAGTCATTTAAAGGAGTGGTTGGTCAGACTCATAGATACAGAAAACAAACTCTTGGTTACCAGTGGAGAGAGGGAAGGTAAGAGGGGCAAGAGAGGTGTAGCAGATTAAGAGGTTCAAACTATTATGTATAAAATAAATAAGCTACGATGATATATTGTACAACACAGGGAGTATAACCTTTAAAATTTGTGAATCACTATGTTGTATACCTGTAACATATAATATTGTACATCAACTATACTTCAATTTAAAAAAAATCAAAAGGTGAGGGACTTCCCTGGTGGTCCAGCAGTTGACTCCATGCTCCCAATGCAGGGGGCCTGGGTTGGATCCCTGGTCAGGGAACTGGATCCTTCATTCCACAAGTAAAGATTCCGCGTGCTGCAACTAAAAAAGACCCTGCACACAGCAACAAAGATCCTTAGTTGTGCCACAGCTAAGACCCACTGCAGCCAAATAAATAAGTATTTTTTTAAATAATAAAAAATATAAAAAATCAAAACGAGGGGCTTCCCTGGTGGCACAGTGGTTGAGAGTCCGCCTGCCGATGCAGGGGGCACGGGTTCGTGCCCCGGTCCGGGAAGATCCCACATGCCGCAGAGCGGCTGGGCCCGTGAGCCATGGCCGCTGAGCCTGCGCGTCCGGAGCCTGTGCTCCGCAACGGGAGAGGCCACAACAGTGAGAGGCCCGCGTACTGCAAAAAAAAAAAAAAAAAAAAAAAAAAAAAAATCAAAACGAGAAAAAACAGTAGTTGTTTTTTACAGATGATTCTCTGGAAGGAATGATCAAATCTGTGTTTGATTATTCTATTGCCTGAAGCAAAAACCTTACCTGAAACAAAATTGTACAAACGTAAGTTTATTTCTGTCACCCTCATTTTCTCCATGCTGCCCAGGCTACCCTTTATCAATAGCGCTGCTTGTCTCTCCTCAGGCTTTACACCCTCATCCTCTCTCCTTTTCAAAACCTGTTCTTGGAAACTATTGAGACACATAATATTCCAAAGTATTTAAGAGTGACAGTAATTACAAGGTATGAGTGCTGAGACCATCTGTCTTAACATGGCTTAATTAAGAATATACATCAGCTGAGGCCCCCGGACCGGCTTCCGCGGTTGCCATGACGGCGGCCGTGTTCTTGGCTGCGCCTTCGTTACCTTTGCGCCTGCGCTCGCCCTCTGCATTTTCACCATCGCCACCGCCATTGCGCATCATCTTCCCCGTCACTGGAGCTTCCTTCAGGTTGGTGTCTCTACTGCTTTACTCCCTTGTTTGGTTCATGGTAACAACCATTGCTGACGACAAAGATGGACCAATACAGAAATATCTGCTGATCTTTGGAGTGTTAGTCTCAGCCCTTATCCAAGAAATGTGCCGTTTTGCATATTATAAACTTTTTTTTTTAAAGCCCGTGTGGGCTTGAAGAGTATAAACCCAGGGGAGACAGCACCTTCTATGTGATTAATGGCTTATGTTTCTGATTTGGGCTTTGGAATCATGAGTGGAGTATTTCCCTTTGTAAATACCCTGTCTGACTCTTTGGGTCCGGGCACGGTGGGCATTCATGGAGACTCTCCCCAGTGCTTCCTCAATTCAGCTTCCATGACGCTGGTGATCATATTACTGCACGTGTTCTGGGGCACTGTGTGTTTGGATGCCTGTGAGAAGAAAAAGTGGTACGCCCTTCTTGTAGTTCTTCTCCCCTATCTGCTGGTGTCAGCCCTGAGCTTCATAAATCCTCGTTATGGATTAAAGCTGGTGTCGGCATACATCATCCTGGTGCTCATGGGCGTCTGGACATTCTTCGTTTCTGCCGGAGCCTGAAACTCTGCCAAGACTAGGACTCCGTCCTCTTCAAGAAGCGCTCCAGATAACCTCCAAGGACCGGCGCTTCTGAAACAGTAAGCTGAGCCTTTAGAAGAAGCGCAACTGTGTCTTCTTATAAAGGTACATTTTCCTGGTGAAATTTAGAATAAACAGTACTATCTAGATACGATATGGCTTTCATGCAACAGCTTTCTGAAAGGGATACATCAGTGGTGTGCAGCCTGGCTGCAAGTTGGAATCACCTGGGAAAACATAAAGACTAATGTTCTGGGCTCCACCCTCCAGATTTAATTTGTCTGGGCATTTGGTAATTTTTTAAAGCTTCTTAGATAAAACTCCGATGTGCAGCCAGGTTGAGAACTGTCCACGTCCAAATAGGAACTTTCTGAGAACACCATAAGTAAATAAGAATGAGATGTTTAGCTATCTCCTAACTCAGTTTGTGTTGAGCAAGTGACTATCTGAATGTCAAATAGAAGTCCTAGTTGACCCTTGTCTTTTTAAGTTCTGAAGTCGCAAAAGGCTAAAGGGCTATCATCTCTGAACTGTTTTGTACTTCACTAGTACTGTTTTATGAGAACTTGGTAGGCTGTGTTTCTAACTACATCTTCTGTAAGTCTTTCCTGGGTCTGCCCCAAAGCAGTGTTTACTCACTGAGTGCTAGTTGCATCTCTGAGCAGCTCTGCAGGTTGCTGAGTGATGTACCCTGGGACAGACTTCACTGCAGCTGGTGGAAGTTTACTGAAAGCAGGAGGAAAGCAAGCCACTAGGGTGGTGTTGCCACTTTGAGTTCGCTCCTGTAATACTGACTAGCGCTTCCGCCCAAATAGTATAGTGGAAAATTGAAAAAACGTCTTAAACTGCCACGTTCATGCTTTTACATAATCCATGTAATCTTTAGATCCAGTAAATGTCTCTGGGTTTTGGTAGCAGATAAAGCATTCACTTTATAGGAATATCTAAGATGTTTTTTTATCCTCCAGACAACTCTTTTGGTTTCCTTTATAAAGAGGAATTGTGCCTTTTCTAATTAGAAATTGTTCCAAGTTGATGGTTTTTAGGGAGCTGATGGTGTGAAATGGAAATTCCCTACACGTTAAAGTGAGAACTTCAGTGAACCGCATATGTGCAGTAGAACAGCCCAAAGAAATAGAAGCAGCAATGAAAGGGCTCACCAGTGACATGAGGGGTGGAAGAAATTTGACAATACTGTGGTGGGGAAGAATAATGGACATGTTTAAAATGGATGTGGCCAGTATTTTGGGCTAGACTCACATCTTTCCATGGACCGGAACCTTTCATGCAAACTAGACCTTTATCAATGAAATCCCCTCTCATGTTTAA
Source organism: Aethalodelphis obliquidens (assembly GCF_003676395.1). NCBI lineage: Eukaryota > Metazoa > Chordata > Mammalia > Artiodactyla > Delphinidae > Aethalodelphis > Aethalodelphis obliquidens. The sequence goes on along the minus strand of NW_020838025.1, from coordinate 1,284,044 downwards.
ATTATTTGAATTTCTCAATCTAGGGGTTCAGGAGGAGTAGGGTTTCTAGCAAGACTGTAAACAGTCCCATAAGCAATTCTAGTTATTCCCCTAAAGTTTATTTCAGCACTAATACCAATGCTACCTCTGGGGTATGCAATTTTCCACTTTTACACAAGATTTTCTTTAGACTAGGTGAGTCATACAAGCGTCAAGGACATGGAGACTGAACAGTAAATTTACTTTGTAGAGCTGAGGGGAACAAGATACCCACTGAACTGGGGTTCATTCCTATTGGAGTGAGGTGTTGTTTAATAAACAGAATAAGAAAAATGTGGAGTTGGTTTATTACTGTTGACTTACAAATCTCTTAAGTGGATAGTCTGATAAAATATTTGTGGATCTGCAAAGTCTAGAAAAATCTGAGAATATTAATATTACTCCTGCTTGAGCTCTGAGGATGTCCTTGGTACATTGGTAGTTTAATATTAAGTAAAGAATCTGGGATATTGGGAAATCTCATTTATAAAAACATCTTGGGCAAGAAGAAAATTTTCTTTGCTGGTGAGACTGTTGTCTTAGTTCCAGAAATTATTTGATAATCCTTGATTACCTGGGAATAGAGAAACTTTGTAATCCTTATTTCCCTCGCGAGCGTGGCCGTAGCCAGCTTAGGCACTATTGTTGCAAACAGTCTTGATTTGCCTATGCCAAGGAAGCCCGGGGGAGAGTAGTCTACCTCTGTTGCTGTGGATATATTGAGATGTGCTTTTTTAATTTTAAATTTTATTTTTGGCATGTGTTATCTGTGATGAGCTTTCCGTGCCCTGATGCTGTTTGGAGAGGAGGTGGTGGTGGTAATCTTGTATGTTCTCCCCTACACAGGGCTTTCAGTTTGATGGGAAATGTGGCTATATTCCAAGCTGACCTTGGAATGTGAATGTCGTTGCAGCCCTTGACTATGTTGCCACGGGAATAACAGAGATTGATTTTGGATCCCTAATAAGTTTGTATTTTAACCCATTGGAATTAGTGGTTGTAACTGGAGAAGTTTTGTTACCCTTGATCCTGGCCTGCCTGACTGGCAATTTAGTAGTAGCAGCCTCTTTTAGAGCATCTTCATGAAAACATGGCTAAAAGGAATAAATGGTATTTGCAGACTGTATAGAAAGTGGCTTTTGCTCCCAATGTTTTATTTTTGTTCTCAAGCACATTTCAGTATTTGCTCAGAGTGGAAGATACACATCAAAAGTGCTAGGGGTTCTTATCCGTAGAGTTGGTGCGGTACAAGCAGTCATGATAGAATCTGCCTTCTACCTGGTATTCTTCCCACTTGCCTCAAACTAGCCCCAAGACAGGGACTGGCAGTTAGAGTGGGCCTGATGGCTCCAGGGAAACCAGGGCTCCACCATTCCTAACTCCAGGTAGACAAAGAAGATGTCACAACAAAACTATTTTAAAGTTCTTTGCTTAGTGCACTTTGTTTATGATCGCAATGTTTATATTATATTTCTCATTTAATAAGAGACTTCATGCCATTAAATTTAGTGTTTAGAGGGGTGGGAACTGTCTTTATGGACAATATGTAGTATTTCATATAAGTTATACTGTTATGTCATATATACCTTGCAATATCAGACCTTGCATTCAATACACAATGCAATAAACTCTTTCCAGCCCTGTATTTTTCAGCGAACAATAAAAAGATTGTCACTTAAAAAAAAAAAGAGGACTTCCCTGGTGGTGCAGTGGTTGAGAATCTGCCTGCTAATGCAGGGTACACGGGTTCAAGCCCTGGTCTGGGAGGATCCCACATGCCGCGGAGCAACTAGGCCCGTGAGCCACAACTACTGAGCCTGCGCGTCTGGAGCCTGTGCTCCGCAACAAGAGAGGCCGTGATAGTGAGAGGCCCGCACACCGCGATGAAGAGTGGCCCCCGCTTGCCACAACTACAGAAAGCCCTTGCACAGAAACGGAAGACCCAACACAGCAAAAATAAATAAATTAATTAACAAACTCCTACCCCCAACATCTTAAAAAGAAAAAAAGATTATAGATCAGCTATGTCAACATGAATTAGTTGTTTGTTCCAGGAAACTTTGCCTGGAAAAGATAAAGCTACAAACCAATTAAAAAAGAAAAAACTTGGGCTTCCCTGGTGGCGCAGTGGTTGAGAGTCCGCCTGCCGATTCAGGGGACATGGGTTCGAGCCCTGGTCCCCAGGAAGACCCCACATGCTGCAGAGCAACTAAGCCCATGCACCTAGAGCCTGTGCTCTGCAACAAGAGAAGCCACCACAATGAGAAGCCCGTGCACTGCAATGAAAAGTAGCCCCCGCTCACCGCAACTAGAGAAAGCCCGCACACAGCAACAAAGACCCAACACGGCCAAAAATAAATAAATAAATTTATCTTAAAAAAAACAAAAGAAAAGCATTTGTTTAAAAATAAAAGAAAGCTAAAGTCTTTACAATGGGCCACAAGGATGACAAAGTCTAGACAACACAACCCCACCCCAGCCCTATTGCCTCAATGACTTCACCCCTACTGCCCTCCTACCAGCTCACTCTACCTCACCATTCCCATATCCTGCTCTTCTCAAACATTCCAAGCATGAGCTTGCCTTACAATCTTTGCTCTTGCTATTTGCTCTGCCCAGACACCAGTATGGTTCACACCCTTGCCTTCTTCAGGTCTTTTTTTAAAATATCACCTTTTCAGTGAGGCCTCCCCTCATCATCCTACTAAACATTTCAGCCTCCATGACAGTAATCCCAAGTTTCCTCCTTAATACCTATCACTTTTTGATTTACAATATACAGTAATTTACTTATTTATTTTGGCATTGTCTATCTCCTGCTACTAGAACATAAGCTCCTTGAAGGCAGGGATTTTTGTCTTGTTTTGTTCATTGCTGTATTCCCAGTTCCTAGAACAGCCATGTAGTAAGCACTCAATTTTTATTGAACGAATTAATGGGCAAACCCCCTGTCTGTAGCCTGACCAGCTGGTCAGATGATCGTTCTAATCACTGATCTAGAAGTATGAGAGGTGGGGAAGAGAAGCTTATGAACTCAGTATGGGATCATTTGCCCAGTACCACAACTGTAATATTAAAAGCATGATACTTTTACATATGTCAAAACTGTTAGCAAAATTTCAACTTTCTTAGAAAAAGAGGGGCCAAACTCCTCTCTGAGAGAACCACCTACAGAATTACAGAGCTACACTCACTGATGGGGCATGTGCATTGGTTTCCTGCAAGTCAACCAATAACACAGTGAATCACTATACATCAAGAAGATGCCAGCAACTCTGCCACTGTTCAACATGGCATAGGACATATAGTGATGTGGATACTCGGAATAAATATGTTTGGGGATTCTGTTTGAGGTCTTGTGTATCTAGACACAGGATTGGCAAATAATCGTCAGATAATGTTAAGGTAATTTACTCAACTTTTCATCTAACAAAGGTTAACATTTATTGCCCAAATTATAAATCAAATATCAAATAAGAGGTAGACTAATGGAGAATAAAATGGGTTAAATTGCAGAGAAAATGCTAGCAAGGTGCAGTTAACTTCTTGGTACCTAAATTTGTTTTCCTTTGTTTCCTTCACAATTTAGAAACCCTAATCAACTCTAAATAGTGTTTTTCAGCCCCGGCTGAGAACAAGTTTTCATAAATCTGTATTTCTCAAACTTTAGCATGCATCAGAATCACCTGGAAGACTTGTTATTGCTGGGCACCAAACCTGGAGCTTCTGATTCAGTAGGTCTTGGATTAACCCCAAAATTTGCATTTCTAACAAGTTTCCAGGTGATGTAAATGCTTCTAACAAGTTTCCAGGTGGGACCACACTTTGAGAGTCACTGTAAGTCAATAAGACTTTCCTGGACTGATTTGTGACCCATTTGACCATTTCAACTGGGCTCTTTGCTGACTCCGAGCTGAAATTTGTTGAGTTGAATATATGAATAGAGAACCAACAAATGGTATAAAATTAATGCAAATTATTTTTTAAACCTTTTACTTAATTTGGTTTAATTTTGACATTTTTCATCATAAGTCTGTCAGTTTCTTTTTCTTCTCTTTTTTTGTAATTTTTGGTTAAAATGGAAGTGAGCATTTACATTTGTATGATGGGATAAATATTTTTCATTGCTGAGCTAAAAGCACAGTACCATGTGCTTTTAGTTTTCTCTCGTATACTAACTTTTTGTTTTCTCCTAAAGTTAGTAATTGCCTCATTTTTAATTTTGCTTAGTTTTCTGTGACCTATCACTAATGTGCTTCTTGATATTTTCTAAATGATCAGACACATTGGATGATCACATAATACATTTTTTTTTCTTAGATACCCCACTCCAACTTCCTGCTCTAATCTGACAAGTAGTTTTCTAGGTTGGCTGCATAATTGTTATCCTAGAATATGTGTTGTCATTTTCCTGTGTTGGATCCACTACTTCCTAATCCCATGTCTTCCTATTTCTTGATTTACTTTCTTACTTTGTTGAAGCATTTACTCCAGTTGCATCATAAGAAAGAAAACAGGGTGAAATAAATTTTGTGAGCTGACACATGCCTGAAAAATTGCATGTTCTTGACTAGATGGGTACAGTATTTTGACTAAAATTTATTTTCATTTCAATTTTTGAAGATTTTGCTCTATTTATTTTTCTAACTCCATTGTTGCTAGTGCAAATTCAGATGCTATTCCAATTTTCTTTTTCCTTTCTATGTGACTTTTGACTTTTCTCAAACTCTTAGGATCTTCCCTTTCACCAGGTGTTCTGAACTTTCACATTAATGTGCCTTATTGGAGTTTTTCTCATGGGCTGGGCACTGAGTGGGATATTTCAGTTGAGGAACTCACACATTTCAACTTTGAGAAATTTTTTTATATGGTTTATTTGATAACTTCCTATATGTGTCTGCGGAACTCCTATTAAGTAGATCTTGAGGGTCTTTTATTACCCTTTAAATCCCTTATTGATTCTTTCCAATTTTCCATCTCTTTGTCTTTTTTTTAAAGCTTTATAGGTGTTTTTGCAACTTTATCTTCAAAGCCTTCTGTTGAATTTTTATTTTAATTAAATTTTATTTTATTTTGCATGCAAGTTTATTTCAATTTAATTATTTGAATTAAATATTTATTATATATTTAATTTCAGGGAGCTCTTCCTTTTCTCTTTCAGAGCATCCTCTTATATCTTGAGATCATTAACTACAGCTTCTTGGATGTTCTTTGCTGCTTCATGTATTATTTCTTTTTCATCCAACTTCTTTTTTTTTTTCATAGTTTGATTCCTCTCTTTCATTTCGAAGCTATTTCTCTACATCAGCAGATCTCAAACATTAACCTACATCAGAATCATCTGAAAGGCTTATTAAAACACAAGAGTACAGGGCCTCATCCCCAGAACGTTTGATTCAGTAGGGCTAGGATGGGGCCAGAGAATTTGCATTTCTGACAAATCCCCAGGTGCTGCTGATGCTACTTGTGCAGGGACCACACTTTGAGAACTACTGTTTGAGCTGATATAGGGTTGTAAACCTCACAGAGTAAAAATTACTGATGTGTGTACAGATTAAGGACCTGCTTCTGGGTTCTCTGCTTAGATCCTTCATCAGCAGAACCCCTGACACTGTGGTTTTAACAAAACCCCAGAATTCAGTGCTTTGTGAATTGGGCTTAGAATGGACTCAGTTTGGATGATAGTGATTTTAAATTTTTCAATATATTTTATGCAAATAAAATCTATAACATACAAAAATATGACACCCTTATAATTCCAAATTTTGTGCTTATAAAATAAACAGTTTTCATAGAAAAGAGCAGAGAATACATTACCAAGAAGTTTCCAGAAAGAGTTCCAGATTTAGGATATCACTCTGACTTTAACTACAATAATATAAAAGAAGGAGCAAATTGTATAATGCATCCTGATTATTCTTTATTAGCTATTGAAATCTTCCTGGTGATGAGTGGAAGTTTGAAAACTGAGTTGCAGCCTCCTGAATGATAATGACAGAACAATCTGGAAATTATGTACTATCCACAGAAAAAAAAGGGCTCTAAGTGTGTACTTTAAGAGTACCTATCTCATAAAAGATATTATCATTTATAGTCTTCTCTTTTCATTGGCTCTACTTCTCTTGAAAATCCTAAACTCTGCAATGTTCAAAAATAAGACAAACAGCTCTGTCTAGTGGCAAATTTGATCATTGCAGCCAAAGTCAAAAATAGTATTCAATTCAGACCCTTTTTAAAAATTTGTCTACAACTTGGCAAGCAACATTGACAGGAGGTGGCTATTTTATCCCAACTCAGGAGACACAATGGATAAATACTTAAAGGCATCAGTCATGACATTTCCATTTGGGACTTTTTCAGCAGTTTAAGAGAGACAGGTGCAAAAACCAGCTCAGTTATTTAACTTAAAAGGAAAATGTTTTTATTTGTAAAGTTGTGCTTTTCAGATAACTTTGTTCAAAACATAAGTATACACCTTAGCCTGTTCTTATCTTCACTCTGCTTTCTTTTTTCCCTTCTCCCCTTTCCTGCCTTTAAGAGGAATCTGGAATTGAACTGTAAGTCAGAATCTTGTCTTTCCTCATATGGCAGAGATGAGCTGCCCCGCAGGACCTGGGGTGTCCTGCCTTTGACAGCTGTTTCCACAGAGCACTGTAGAATGTGAATAGGATACCATGTGGAAAAAATGAAGAATAGCAGCTATTTGCTCCTGATTCTACCATAAAGCATTCAGAAAACAGTCATCCTTTTCTTGCAAGCACTGGTACATTGAGACAGAACCTTACTATTTTCCATACATTTCCACTTCCAAAAATAATGTGAGGTATCTTAGAATAAATTTAAAAGGATAAGTAAAATCAAGTTTTTTTTAAAAAAAGGAGATGAGGAATCCAACAGTGGATGAACACTGGGCCCATGGTATGTCTGGGCATAGGATAGAGGTGAAATTTGCTGAATTGAATTAAAATTTATTGGACATGGAGGATGAGAATTTGGTTGATTTTTAATACATAACAGTTACAAGATATTAAGCATATGGCTGTACCCCCAAAGTGAAATGATCAAACGTTAAAATAACACGTGTTTGCTAAAGATAATCTTCAAGAGTGTAATTAATATTGAAGAAATCAGGGGGGTGGAGTCAAGATGGCAGACTAGGAGGACGTGGAATTCGCATCTCCGCACAAATAGGGCACCTACCAGGCACCAGTGGGGGATCACAGACACATAAGGGGACAGGAAGAACCCCCAGTGACCGGGTAGGACGGGGGGTGTGGGAGGAGTGAAGGGGAAGGAGAAGTAGAGGCGGGACAGGACTGGCGCCCCTGAGGGGTGGCTGGGGGAGGGGAAGGGATCCCACGCCCGAAGGGGAAACTGGGGAACCATCGGGAGGGCAGAGGATCAAAAGGGAGTGTGGCCAGGTTTCCCCTGCCCACATGGGCCCCCAGGAACCTGCTGAGATCCCGGACCTGATCCTCTGCCCACCTAACCCCCTCCAGCAGTGTGGGTCCTGAGGGAGGGAAGGGGGAGCAAAAGTAAAGGCCGCACCTCTGAGACCAGCACCCCTGGGGGGTGGCTGGGGGAGGGGAGGAGTTCCTATACCCAGCAGGACTGACCCACGGTTAGGGGTCCAGCAGTGATGGGGGAGACTCTGGGGGAGACCGTGGAGGGGGGGCGTGAAGGAACGGAAGCGAATGGGGCCAGTGCTTTCCCTGCCCACTTAGGTACCACAGAGCCTGTTGGGCTCCTGGGCCTAATCCTCTGCCCTCGGAGCCTCCCTCCTGCCGCGAAGAACCCAAGCCCTGCCGCTGCACCCCCCACCCAGGGCCCCACCTCTACACTCGGAGACCCCCTCTGAAACCCCCTCCAACCGCACTGGGCCTAAACCCCACCCACACACCCTCACCCAGGGCCCTACCTCCAAACTTCAGAGCTCCACCTTCCGGGAGGCCCCCCTTTGGACGTGCTGCATCTCCTCTTCTGCGCAAGTACTAAATAGAGGCCCCGCCCCATGCTTGAATGTCACCCCTCCTAGCCCCACCCCCAAGGCCTTTTCTGGATGCGTGGGACCTGAGGCTAGGCCCCACCCCATGCTCAAACATCACCCCCAACCCACCTAGGTCTCACCCAACCCTAAACCCCACCCTTGCCTAATTTCCACCCCAGCCTAAACTCCACCCCACATAGCCAAGTCTCCGTTTTGGGGTTTTTTTTTTCCTCTTTTAGATTGGGGTTCTTTTTTTTTTTTTAACATCTTTATTGGAGTATAATTGCTTTACAGTTGTGTGTTAGTTTCTGCTTTATAACAAAGTGAATCAGTTATACATATACATATGTTCCCATATCTCTTCCCTCTTGCATCTCCCTCCCTCCCACCCTCCCTATCCCACCCCTCTAGGTGGTCACAAAGCACCGAGCTGATCTCCCTGTGCTATGTGGCTGCTTCCCACTAGCTATCTATTTTACATTTGGTAGTGTATATATGTCCATGCCACTCTTTCACTTTGTCACAGCTTACCCTTCCCCCTCCCCATATCCTCAAGTTAATTCTCTAGTAGGTCTGTGTCTTTATTCCCATCTTACCCCTAGGTTCTTCATGACCTTTTTTTTTTTCTTAGATTCCATATATATGTGTTAGCATACAGTATTTGTCTTTCTCTTTCTGACTTACTTCACTCTGTATGACAGACTCTAGGTCCATCCACCTCACTACAAATATCTCAATTTCGTTACTTTTTATGGCTGAGTAATATTCCATTGTATATATGTGCCACATTTTCTTTATCCATTCATCCGATGATGGACAGTTAGGTTGCTTCCATGTCCTGGCGACTGTAAATTGAGCTGCAATGAACATTTTGGTACATGACTCTTTTTGAATTATGGCTTTCTCAGGGTATATGCCCAGTAGTGGGATTGCTGGGTCGTATTCTAGTTCTATTTTTAGTTTTTTAAGGAAACTCCATACTGTTTTCCATAGTGGCTGTACCAATTGACATTCCCACTAACAGTACAAGAGGGTTCCCTTTTCTCCACACGGTCTCCAGCATTTATTGTTTCTAGATTTTTTGATGATGGCCATTCTGACCGGTGTGAGGTGATATCTCACTGTAGTTTTGATTTGCATTTCTCTAATGATTAATGATGTTGAGCATTCTTTCATGTGTTTGTTGGCAATCTGTATATCTTCTTTGGAGAAACGTCTATTTAGGTCTTCTGCCCATTTTTGGACTGGGTTGTTTGTTTTCTTGTTATTGAGCTGCTTGTAAATCTTGGAGATGAATCCTTTGTCAGTTGCTTCATTTGCAAATATTTTCTCCCATTCTGAGGGTTGTCTTTTCGTCTTGTTTATGGTTTCCTTTGCTGTGCAAAAGCTTTTAATTTTCATTAGGTCCCATTTGTTTATTTTTGTTTTTATTTCCATTTCTCTAGGAGGTGGGTCAAAAAGGATCTTGCTGTGATTTATGTCATAGAGTGTTCTGCCTATGTTTTCCTCTAAGAGTTTGATAGTGTCTGGCCTTACATTTAGGTCTTTAATCCATTTGGAGTTTATTTTTGTGTATGGTGTTAGGGAGTGTCCTAATTTTATACTTTTACATGGAGCTGTCCAGTTTTCCCAGCACCACTTATTGAAGAGGCTGTCTTTTCACCACTGTGTATTCTTGCCTCCTTTATCAAAGATAAGGTGACCATATGTGCATGGGATTATCTCTGGGCTTTCTACCCTGTTCCATTGATCTATATTTCTGTTTTTGTGCCAGTACCATACTGTCTTGATTACTGTAGCTTTGTAGTATAATCTGAAGTCAGGGAGCCTGATTCCTCCAGCTCCATTTTTCATTCTCAAGATTGCTTTGGCTATTTGGGGTCTTTTGTGTTTTCATACAAATTGTGAAATTTTTTGATCTAGTTCTGTGAAATATGCCAATGGTAGTTTGATAGGGATTGCATTGAATCTGTAGGTTGCTTTGGGTAGTAGAGTCATTTTCACAATGTTGCTTCTTCCAATCCAAGAACATGGTATATCTCTCCATCTATTTGTGTCATGTTTAATTTCTATCATCAGTGTCTTATAGTTTTCTGCATACAAGTCTTTTGTCTTCTTAGGTAGGTTTATTCCTAGATATTTTATTCTTTTTGTTGCAATGGTAAATGTTTCAGATTTTTCATCATTAGTGTATAGGAATGCCAGAGATTTCTGTGCATTAATTTTGTATCCTGCTACTTTACCAAATTCACTGATTAGCTCTAGTAGTTTTCTGGTAGCATCTTTAGGATTCTCTATGTATAGTATCATGTCATCTGCAAAGAGTGACAGCTTTACTTCTTCTTTTCTGATTTGGATTCCTTTTATTTCTTTTTCTTCTCTGATTGCTGTGCCTAAAACTTCCAAAACTATGTTGAATAAGAGTGGTGAGAGTGGGCAACCTTGTCTTGTTCCTGATCTTAGTGGAAATGCTTTCAGTTTTTCACCATTGAGGACGATGTTGGCTGTGGGTTTGTCAT
>NW_020838025.1:1022573-1268520 GCF_003676395.1 Aethalodelphis obliquidens | reverse complement strand
CCCCTCTAGGTGGTCACAAAGCACCGAGCTGATCTCCCTGTGCTATGTGGCTGCTTCCCACTAGCTATCTATTTTACATTTGGTAGTGTATATATGTCCATGCCACTCTTTCACTTTGTCACAGCTTACCCTTCCCCCTCCCCATATCCTCAAGTTAATTCTCTAGTAGGTCTGTGTCTTTATTCCCATCTTACCCCTAGGTTCTTCATGACCTTTTTTTTTTTCTTAGATTCCATATATATGTGTTAGCATACAGTATTTGTCTTTCTCTTTCTGACTTACTTCACTCTGTATGACAGACTCTAGGTCCATCCACCTCACTACAAATATCTCAATTTCGTTACTTTTTATGGCTGAGTAATATTCCATTGTATATATGTGCCACATTTTCTTTATCCATTCATCCGATGATGGACAGTTAGGTTGCTTCCATGTCCTGGCGACTGTAAATTGAGCTGCAATGAACATTTTGGTACATGACTCTTTTTGAATTATGGCTTTCTCAGGGTATATGCCCAGTAGTGGGATTGCTGGGTCGTATTCTAGTTCTATTTTTAGTTTTTTAAGGAAACTCCATACTGTTTTCCATAGTGGCTGTACCAATTGACATTCCCACTAACAGTACAAGAGGGTTCCCTTTTCTCCACACGGTCTCCAGCATTTATTGTTTCTAGATTTTTTGATGATGGCCATTCTGACCGGTGTGAGGTGATATCTCACTGTAGTTTTGATTTGCATTTCTCTAATGATTAATGATGTTGAGCATTCTTTCATGTGTTTGTTGGCAATCTGTATATCTTCTTTGGAGAAACGTCTATTTAGGTCTTCTGCCCATTTTTGGACTGGGTTGTTTGTTTTCTTGTTATTGAGCTGCTTGTAAATCTTGGAGATGAATCCTTTGTCAGTTGCTTCATTTGCAAATATTTTCTCCCATTCTGAGGGTTGTCTTTTCGTCTTGTTTATGGTTTCCTTTGCTGTGCAAAAGCTTTTAATTTTCATTAGGTCCCATTTGTTTATTTTTGTTTTTATTTCCATTTCTCTAGGAGGTGGGTCAAAAAGGATCTTGCTGTGATTTATGTCATAGAGTGTTCTGCCTATGTTTTCCTCTAAGAGTTTGATAGTGTCTGGCCTTACATTTAGGTCTTTAATCCATTTGGAGTTTATTTTTGTGTATGGTGTTAGGGAGTGTCCTAATTTTATACTTTTACATGGAGCTGTCCAGTTTTCCCAGCACCACTTATTGAAGAGGCTGTCTTTTCACCACTGTGTATTCTTGCCTCCTTTATCAAAGATAAGGTGACCATATGTGCATGGGATTATCTCTGGGCTTTCTACCCTGTTCCATTGATCTATATTTCTGTTTTTGTGCCAGTACCATACTGTCTTGATTACTGTAGCTTTGTAGTATAATCTGAAGTCAGGGAGCCTGATTCCTCCAGCTCCATTTTTCATTCTCAAGATTGCTTTGGCTATTTGGGGTCTTTTGTGTTTCCATACAAATAGTGAAATTTTTTGATCTAGTTCTGTGAAATATGCCAATGGTAGTTTGATAGGGATTGCATTGAATCTGTAGGTTGCTTTGGGTAGTAGAGTCATTTTCACAATGTTGCTTCTTCCAATCCAAGAACATGGTATATCTCTCCATCTATTTGTGTCATGTTTAATTTCTATCATCAGTGTCTTATAGTTTTCTGCATACAAGTCTTTTGTCTTCTTAGGTAGGTTTATTCCTAGATATTTTATTCTTTTTGTTGCAATGGTAAATGTTTCAGATTTTTCATCATTAGTGTATAGGAATGCCAGAGATTTCTGTGCATTAATTTTGTATCCTGCTACTTTACCAAATTCATTGATTAGGTCTAGTAGTTTTCTGGTAGCATCTTTAGGATTCTCTATGTATAGTATCATGTCACCTGCAAAGAGTGACAGCTTTACTTCTTCTTTTCTGATTTGGATTCCTTTTATTTCTTTTTCTTCTCTGATTGCTGTGCCTAAAACTTCCAAAACTATGTTGAATAAGAGTGGTGAGAGTGGGCAACCTTGTCTTGTTCCTGATCTTAGTGGAAATGCTTTCAGTTTTTCACCATTGAGGACGATGTTGGCTGTGGGTTTGTCATATATGGCCTTTATTATGTTGAGGAAAGTTTCCTCTATGCCTACTTTTTGGAGGGTTTTTATCATAAATGGGTGTTGAATTTTGTCGAAAGCTTTCTCTGCATCTATTGAGATGATCATATGGGTTTTCTCCTTCAATTTGTTAATATGCTGTATCACGTTGATTGATTTGTGTATATTGAAGTATCCTTGCATTCCTGGAATAAACCCCATTTGATCATGGTGTATGATCCTTTTAATGTGCTGTTGGATTCTGTTTGCTAGTATTTGGTTTAGGATTTTTGTTGATTCATTTATATTTTCTCTAATAAACCTCTTACTTTATTCTTTATACTTTGTTATTGTTCTGCTCATTTGACATGTTCCCCCTTTTTCTTTTCTTTTTTCTGTTGTGGTTTTATTTTACCTTGTTGCAGTTCTTTCAATTATATTTTTATTTTTCCTAATACATTTTTTAATCTTTCTAAATTTGTTTTTTATTCTTTGTTATTGTGCTGCTCCTTTTTTTTTTTCCCCATGCCACACAGCTTGCAGGATCTCAGTTCCCAGGCCTGAGGTCAGGCCTGAGCCCCTGTGGTGGGAGCTTAGAGTCCAAACCACTGGGCTAACAGAGAACCACAGACCCTGGGAATATTAATCAGAGTGAGGGCTCCCGGAGGTCCTCATCTCAGCACCAAGACCCAGCTCTATCCAACTGCATGCAAACTCCAGTGCTGGACGCCTCAGGTCAAACAACCAGTAAGACAGGAATACAGCCCCACCCATCAAAAAAAAAAAAAAAAACATGAAATGACAGAAACATATGTTACAGACGAAGGAGCAAGGTAAAAACCTACAAAACCAAACAAATGAAGATGAAATGGGCAACCTACCTGAAAAAGAATAAAGAATAATAGTATAGATGATCCAAAATCTCAGAAACAGAATGGAGAAAATACAAGAAACATTCAACAAGGATCTAGAAGAACTAGATGGCAAACAAACAGTGATGAACAGCACAATAACTGAAATTAAACATACTCTAGAAGGAATCAATAGCATAATAACTGAAGCAGAAAATCAGATAAATGAACTGGAAGATAAAATAGTGGAAATAACTACTGCAGAAGAATAAAAAAAAAGAATGAAAAGAATTGAGGACAGTCTCAGAGACCTCTGGGATAACATTAAATTCGCCAACATTTGAATTATAGGGGTCCCAGAAGAAGAAGAGAAAAAGAAAGGGTCTGAGAAAATATTTGAAGAGATTATAGTCAAAAACTGCCCTAACATGGGAAAGGAAATAGTCAATCAAGTCTAGGAAGCAGAGAGAGTGCCATACAGGATAAACCCAAAGAGAAACATGCCAACACACATATTAATCAAACTATCAAAAATTAAATACAAAGAAAAAATATTAAAAGCAACAAGGTAAAAGCAACAAATAACATACAAGGGAATCCCCATAAGGTTAACACCTGATATTTCAGCAGAAACTCTGCAAGCCAGAAGGGAGAGGCAGGACATATTTAAAGTGATGAAAGGGAAAAAGCTACAACCAAGATTACTCTACCCAGCAAGGATTGGATTCAGATTTGATGGAGAAATCAAAAGCTTTTCAGACAAGCAAAAGCTAAGAGAATTCAGCACCACCAAAACAGCTTTACAACAAATGCTAAAGGAACTTCTCTAAGCAGGAAACACAAGAGAAGAAAAGGACCCACAAAAGCAAACCCAAAATAATTAAGAAAATGGTAATAGGAACATACATATCAGTAACCACCTTGAATATAAATGGATTAAATGCTCCAACCAAAAGACACAGACTTGCTGAATGGACACAAAAACAAGACCCATATATATGCTGTCTACAAGAGACCCACTTCAGACCTAGGGACACATACAGACTGAAGGTGAGGGAATGGAAAAAGATGTTCCATGCAAATGGCAATCAAAAGAAAGCTGGAGTAGCAATTCTCATATTAGACAAAATAGACTTTAAAAAACAGACTATTAGAAGAGACAAAGAAGGACACTACATAATGATCAAGGGATTGATCCAAGAAGAAAACATAATAATTATAAATTTTTATGCACCCAACATAGGAGTACCTCAATACATAAGGCAAATGCTAGCAGCCATAAAGGGAGAAATCGACAATAACACAGTAATAGTGGGGGTCTTTAACACCCCACTTACACCAATAGACAGATCTTACAGACAGAAAATAAATAAGGAAACACAAGCTTTAAATGACACAAAAACCGGATAGACTTAATTGATATTTTTAGGACATTCCACCTGAAAGTCGAAGAATACACTTTCTTCTCAAGTGCACACAGAACGTTCTCTAGAATAGATCACATTTTGGGTCACAAATCAAACCTTGGAAAGTTTAAGAAAGCTGAAATCGTATCAAGCATCTTTTTCTGACCACAATGCTATGAGATTAGAAATCAATTACAGGAAAAAAAACAGTAAAAACACAAATAAATGGAGGCTAAACAGTGTGCTGCTAAATAACCAAGAGGTCACTGAAGAAATCAAAGAGGAAATAAACAAATACCTAGAAACAAATGACAGTGAAAACACGATGATCCAAAACCTATGGGATGCAGCAAAAGCAGTTCTAAGAGGGAAGTTGATAGCAATTCAAGCTCACCTAAAGAAACAAGAAAATCTCAAATAACCAATCTAACCTTATAACTAAAGCAACTAGAAAAAGAAGAACAAAGAAAACCCAAAATTAGTAGAAGGAAGGAAATCATAAAGGTCAGAGCAGAAATAAATGAAATAAAAACAAAGAATAACAAAGATCAATAAAACTAAAAGCTGGTTCTTTGAGAAGTTAAACAAAACTGATAAACCTTTAGCCAGAAAGGTTTCATCAAGAAAAGAAGGGAGAGGACACAAATCAATAAATTAAAAATGAAAAAGGAGAGAGGGCTTCCCTGGTGGCGCAGTGGTTGGGAGTCTGCCTGCCAATGCAGGGGACACGAGTTTGTGCCCCGGTCTGGGGGAATCCCACATGCCGGGGAGTGGCTGGGCCTGTGGGCCATGACCACTGGGCCTGCGTGTCCGGAGCCTGTGCTTCGCAGCAGGAGAGGCTGCAACGGTGAGAGGCCCGCATACCACAAAGAAACAAAAATAAAAACTAAAAAAGGAGAGATTACAACTGACACTGCAGAAATACGAAAGATCATAAGAGACTACTACAGGCAACTATATGCCAATAAAATGGACAACCTGAAAGAAATGGACAAATTCTTGGAAAAGTACAACCTTCCAAGATTGAACCAGGAAGAATTAGAATATATAAACAGACCAATCACAAGTAATGAAATTGAAACTATATTTAAAAATTTTCCGACAAACAAAAGTCCAAGACCAGATGCCTTCACAGGCGAATTCTATCAAACATTTAGAGAAGAGTTAACACCTATCCTTCTCAAACTCTTCCAAATATTTGCAGAGGGAGGAACACTCCCAAACTCGTTCTACGAGGCCACCATCACTCTGATACCAGAACCAGCCAAAGATATCACAAAGAAAGAAAATTATAGACCAATATCACTGATGAACATAGATGCAAAAATCCTCAACAAAATACTAGCAAATGGAATCCAACAACACATTAAAAGGATCATACACCAGGAACAAGTGGGATTTATCCCAGGGATGCAAAGATTCTCAATATACGGAAAACAATCAATGTGATACACCATATTAACAAATTAAAGAATAAAAACCATATGATCATCTCAATAGATGCAGAAAAAGCTTTCGACAAAAGTCAACACCAATTTATGATCAAAACTCTCCAGAAAATGGGAATAGAGGGAACCTACCTGAACATAATAAAGGCCATATACAGCAAACATCATTTTCTATGGTGAAAAACTGAAAGCATTTCCTCTAAGATCAGGAACAAGACAAGAATATCCACTCTCACCACTGTTATTCAACATAGTATTGGAAGTCCTAGCCATGGCAATCAGAGAAGTAAAAGAAATAAAAGGAATACAAATTGGAAAAGAAGAAGTAAAATTGTCACTGTTTGCCGATGACCTCATACTATACATAGAAAATCCTAAAGCTGCCACCAGAAAAGTACTAGAACTAATCAACGAATTTGGTAAGGTTGCAGAATACAAAATTAATGCACAAAAATCTCTTGCATTCCTATACACTAACAACAAAAGATCAGAAAGAGAAATTAAGGAAACAATCCCATTAACCATCACAACAAAATGAATAAAATGCTTAGGAATAAACCTACCCAAGGAGGCAAAAGACTTGTACTCAGAAAACTATAAAACACTGATGAAAGAAATCAAAGATAACATAAATAGATGGAGAGATATACCATGCTTCTGGATTGGAAGAATCAATATTGTGAAAATGACCATACTACCCAAAGCAATCTACAGGTTCTGTGCAATCCCTATCAAATTACCAATGGCATTTTTCACAGAACTAGAACAAGAGATTTTACAATTTGTATGGAAACACAAAAGACCCCGAATAGCCAAAGCAATCTTGAGAAAGAAAAATGGAGCTGGAGGAATCAGGCTCCCTGACTTCAGATTATATACAAAGCTACAGTAATCAAGACAATATCGTACTGGCACAAAAACAAAAATATAGATCAATGAAACAAAATAGAAAGCCATGTACATATGGTCACCTTATCTTTGATAAAGGAGGCAAGAATATACAATGGAGAAAAGACAGGCTCTTCAATAAGTGGTGCTGGGAAAAATGGACAGCTACATGTAAAAGAATGAAATTAGAACACACCGTAACACCATACACAAAAATAAACTCAAAATGGATTAAAGACCTAAATGTAAGGCCAGACACTATAAATCTCTTAGAGGAAAACATAGGCAGAACACTCTATGACATAAATCACAGCAAAATCCTTTTTGACCCACCTCCTGGAGTAAGGGAAATAAAAACAAAAATAAACAAATGAGACCTAATGAAACTTAAAAGCTTTTACACAGCAAGGGAACCCATAAACAAGATGAAAAGACAACCCTCAGAATGGGAGAAAATATTTGCAAACAAATCAATGGACAAAGGACTAATCTCCAAAATATACAAGCAGCTCATGCAGCTCAATATCACAAAAACAAACAACCCAATCCAAAAATGGGCAGAAGACCTAAATAGACATTTCTCCAAAGAAGACATACAGATGGCCAACAAATGCTCAACAACACTAATCAGTAGAGAAATGCAAATCAAAACTACAATGAGGTATCATGTCACACCAGTCAGAATGGCCAGCATCAAAAAATCTACAAACAGTAAATGCTGGAGAGGGTGTGGAGAAAAGGGAACCCTCTTGCACTGTTGGTGGGAATGTAAATTGATGCAGCCACTATAGAGAACAGTATGGAGTTTCCTTAAAAAACTACAAATAGAACTACCATATGACCCAGCAATCCCACTACTGGGCATATACCCTGAGAAAACCATAATTCAAAAAGAGACATGTACCACAATGTTCATTGCAACACTATTTACAATAGCCAGGACATGGAAGCAATCTAAATGTCCATCAACAGATGATTGGATAAAAAATATGTGGCTCATTTATACAGTGGAATATTACTCAGCCATAAAAAGGAACAAAACTGAGTTATTTGTAGTGAGGTGGATGGACCTAGAGTCTGTCATACAGAGTGAAGTACGTCAGAAAGAGAAAAACAAATACCATATGCTAATGCATTTATATGGAATTTTAAAAAGCGGTACTGATGAACCTAGTGGCAGGGAGGAATAAAGATGCAGACATAGAGAACAGACTTGATGGCATGGGTGTGGTGAAGCAGAAGCTGGGATGAAGTGGGAGAGTAGCACTGATGAATATACACTACCAAATTTAAAATTGATGGCTAGTGGTAAGCTGCTGCATAGCACAGGGAGATCAGCTTCGTGCTTTGTGATGACCTAGAGGAGTGGGATAGGGAGGGTGAGAGGGAGACTCAAGCGGGAGGGGATATGGAGATATATGTATACATATAGCTGATTCACTTTTCTGTACAGCAGAAACTAACACAACATTGTAAAGTATTTATACGCCAGTAAAGATGTGAAAAAAAAATATTGAAGAAATCAATTAGAAATTTACAGTTTAATATATACCCAAGAAACATTCCAGTGTTAAAAGAATATTTACTTTCTGAAGATAAGTGTAGCAATATGCTTTTTGTTAAAAAATTATAGTACCCCGCAATATAAAAAAGGTAAAAGAAAACCATAATACAAGATTTACAGATGAGCACTATTAATATTTAGTGTAAATCTTTTAAGGTATCGTTCCTATGCTAAAAGTAGTTAATTACATTCTGAGGAGAGAAATTATTCTTTTGTATGTATTAATATTGTGCACATGGGTGAAGACTTATCGTGAACATAAAAAAGAAAAAGTTGATCCAATAGGAAAAGTAAGTGAACCTATTTTTTTAAAGTGCGATTTAAAAGATTATTTTTGAAATATATCAAAAAGATGAATTTGTGGAGTCAGCATTGTGAAGTCAAAAAGGTAGATGTAGAAACCCCCAAAATGGCAATGATGCACATGCTGTCAATTTTGACATTATATTGAGGCTGGAAGAAGAAGAAATATGTTGTCAAAATTTCCCTCAATGGCAACATTCTAAATTTTTAAGCTATGAAATTATCACAATATTGTGTAAGCAACAAACCATGAAGTCTAAGAATCCTGAGCATGATTTAGTGTTATAATCAAATAAAACCCACCACAAGGCTAATGTGACACATATTTAATGATACACATAATCACTGTAGTATTACACAGCAATTTGGCATAAATGGCAAATGATTACATAAATGACTGAAATTAGCATGACTTTCACATAGTCAAATTAAGCATTTCTGGGGTCAGCTGGGGAGAGGGATAACAGAATAGAGTAAAAAGCTGCTTCAGTAACTTGCCAAAGAAAACCTGGCTGCTGGGGGTTGAAGAGAAGAAAAAGAAAAAAGGTGGGGAGTCCAACAAAGGAACCAAGGAAGTACTGTTTGTGGCTCCCTGCTACTTTCTCTTGTCTGGTCTCATCTGGGGGTTTCTAGAAGATTCAAGACAATTTGATCTTTCCTGCAGATAAATGGTAGGACTCTCCAAGCTCCAGACTTTTGGACTTACAGAGAAATCTTCAAAGCCAATACCTACAATTACTGCTACTGTCACTCCCATCATCACCACTAAGCAGAGCCCCTATACACTGTCTGAAGTATCAGCCATTTTTCCAATTAACAAAAAACAGCCCAGGGATGGTTAACAGGTGCACTGCTGGGTGTTCATGCTTGGACACAGCAAGAGCACTGGATTTTTGGGTTTCTGGGAAGGGGCTTACAAGGTGAGAGATAAAGGCAGCACTGAAATGAGAGTAAGAATGAAAAGACAGAATTTCACCTCCTTCAAAAATTTTCCCAAACCCAACTCTGCCTATTAAGGCATCAGAAAGTAATAAAAAGATCATAAAATCTTAAGTAAGACTTTAAAAAGTTCAATTCGCAATTGCACAACAGCTGTATGAGCTTGGATAAGTTACTTAACCTCTCTGAGTTTTAGTTTCTTTATCTTAAAACAATGAATAAATAAGAGGAGTATACCTATCTAATTCACAGAAATGTTCAGAGGATTAAACTGGTTAGCATTCATCATGCTTCTCACATGCTTCCACCAAAGGAACTGTCTTAGCTCAGGCTGCTATAATAGAATACCATAGATGAGGTGTCTTAAACAAAAAATATTTATTTATCATGGTTCTTGAGACTGGGAAGTCCAAGATCAGGGTGCCAGCAGATTCAGTGCCTAGTGAGAGCCCTCTTCCTGGTTTGCAGAAGGCTGTTTTCTCACTTTGCCTTCGAAAGGGAGAAAGCAAGTGTCTCTTCCTAGAAGGGCACTAATACCATTCATGAGGACTCCACCCCATGACCTAATTACCTCCCTAAGGTTTCATCTCAAAACACCATCACATTGAGAATGAGGCTTCAGCATATGAATTTTGAGGGGACACCAACATTCAGTCCATAGAATCCAATAGCAGTTGAGAGTATGTTCATGCCTGTGGAGGTCCTGGGAGCAGAGACAGTCTCGAGGGACCCAACCCAGGTGCAGCATTTATTTCAAGTTTCATACTTTAACTTCACTGTTTATGCACACTTTATATTCTGCTCTTTGTGCATGTGGTTTAATATAAAAATGAACATTGTAAATATTTACATCAAGTAAAATTGATACTATAATGCTTACCTTCTGGTTTAGCGTAGCCCTGGCCCACACTCCAGTTTGAGACAGCCACATGTATGTAAAAACACAAATAGGGTGCATCTAGTGCTCACCAAATGCAAAGTACGTATTCTTTTTCCTTTCCCCTCCCCTCCCTTATTGTCTCAGAAGCCAGGAGCAGCTATCTTCTCACCTTTTGACAGGTTTCTCTCTCCCTGTTCCTGCCAAAAATGCACAGATGAGAGTAGAAAATGAACCAGCTACTGAGTAGTTCTCAATGAAGAGTGATTTTGACCTCCAGGGGACATTTGGCAAAGTCTGGAGGTATTTTTTGGTTGTTGCAAATGGACACGGGATATGGAATAATGGCATCTGATGATGGAGGCCAGGGGTGCTGCTAAGTACCCTACAATGCACAGGACAGCCCCCACACCAAAGAATTATTCAGCCTAAAATATCCATGGTGCTGAGGCTGAGAAACTCTGAGTTCCAGGTAACTGGCCCCATTATGAGCTTCACCAGCAGAGACCCAGGCTACCTGATCTAATGTAGGAATGTTCTATGCTTTGCCAGGCTGTAGTCACTCCCATACTTCAGGGGACCTAAATTTAAAACTGAGCTACTGAAAACTGGTTCAGGATCTTTACTCGATTCTGCTTTTGCTCAGAATTTCATGTATCCAAGAAATTAAAATAAAACTCTGCCAAATAGTCAGAGGTGTAATTTTCTTCTTCCTGTATGTCATATTCCCCTGCAGAGTACTGAAACACCTATAAGCTATCCATTTATCTACTAAGGGTGCTTGGTATTCTAACTTTGTAAGATTTCTACAAAAAGTGTGAAAGATCAAAAGAGTTTGATGCCAATTCTTGATTCAGGAAGACACACACGCCCATAGGCTTGTCAGGGAATTTAAATAATGCTCTTCACCCTCAAACACGAAGTGGAATGTGACATTTCACAATATGGTTGTTGAGGAATAAACTTGCGAGTGTATCTGCCCTTCCCACTCCCCTGTTTTCTCAGCTTGTCATTCTCAATCAGTTCACTGACATAATGCCCATGGTGTGTGGTGTTCAGAAGCCCCAGCATCAACCAGGCCTGAGCTGAGAAGTGTTTCAGAAAAGACAATATCCTCAAGAGGGGAGGAGAGGTGAGAACTAATAAGTGAGACAAGTCTTAATGGAAATTAATCAAATAGGTATTTGCCTGATGAAAATGACAGAACGTATATTCAGTTATATAAATTGTCTTTTTTTGGGTTTTTTTTTTTTTGCGGTACGCACACCTCTCACTGTTGTGGCCTCTCCTGTTGCGGAGCACAGGCCCAGTGGCCATGGCTCACGGGCCCAGCCGCTCCGCGGCATGTGGGATCCTCCCGGACCGGGGCACGAACCCACGTCCCCTGCATCGGCAGGGGGACTCTCAACCACTGCGCCACCAGGGAAGCCCTATAAATTGTCTTTATACTATACTAGAGTGTGCTACAGCCCAAGCTCCATATGTATCTGAGTGCAGACAATTTCCTTTTTTCAAAGATTGTTCTACTTGTCAATGTTTGCCACCTTTTCATCTCTGGTGACAGCAAACACTCGACCAATGGTCATCAGGTGGAAACCAAGAAAGAAAGCCTTTGGAACCCAATGTAAGCTAAAGGTGACCAGAAAACTTGAATCAACAAATGAAATATCAAATAAGAGATAGACTAATGGAGAATAAAATGGGTTAAATTGCAGAGAAAATACTAGCAAGGTGCAGTTAACTTCTTGGTACCTAAATTTGTTTTCCTTTGTTTCCTTCACAATTTAGAAACCCTAATCAACTCTAAATAGTGTTTTGCAGCCCCAGCTGAGAGCAAGTTTTCATAAATCTGTACTTCACAAACTTTAGCATGCATCAGAATCACCTGGAACACTTGTTATTGCTGGGCAGCAAACTCAAAGTTTCTGATTCAGTAGGTCTTGGATGGGCCCCCAGAATTTGCATTTTTAACACATTTCCAGGTAATATAAATGCTTCTGGTCCATAGAAGAGCTTTGCTCTAATAGGAACTATTTTTTCTATCTCAGGGATAAGGACTCCTGGTTTAACATTACAGCGTTCGTAAACAACAAGTACCCTTA
The DNA here is from genome assembly GCF_003676395.1 of Aethalodelphis obliquidens. Lineage (NCBI taxonomy): Eukaryota > Metazoa > Chordata > Mammalia > Artiodactyla > Delphinidae > Aethalodelphis > Aethalodelphis obliquidens. The sequence goes on along the minus strand of NW_020838025.1, from coordinate 1,256,036 downwards.
GACCTGGGCAAGAGGGCAGCTGTCCTGATCTCCACACTCTAGAGGCATCCAGAGACCCTGCTCTGGTCATCCCCGCTCTGAGGGATGAGGAAGGCAACAGAGCCAGGACTGCCCGCCTGCCCACAGGCCATGCACTGGATGTTCATTACCTGGAATTCCTTGCTGAACAGCCCAGATACACTTCTAAGGACGATGTTACCCTTTTCCCAAGTCTGTTCTTTCTTTCCAAGAAGCACCTAGGCCTGAGGAGTGAGCAAAAGGCAGTTATTTTACATGGTGTTTTGCGATGGTGACAGGAATTGGAATTTGGAGATACAACCAAGGGTTTCCACCCTTAGCCAGCCAGGCCCTCATGGTGCAGGACAGAGCAAAGGATGGAAGAGAAGCGTGGATGGCGGGGTGAGAAAGATACAGACCGAGGCCCTGGGCCATGGGTCAGCTCTCCAAATACTGCCATATTCTGGTTAACTCCAAGAAGTCCAAGAATCCTAAATATGAACCTGGTCTTTGGTGTCTTTATGGACTTATTTTGTCAAGGTAGGCAGATAGTACATTTCATTTAACAGTTTGGTAGTTTGATTTGTAACTTTTAAAATATTTATCAATGTATGTGGGCTTCCATTTGACCTCTCGCCCCAGTCCCCACGTATAAAACAACGTGAAAGTGATTTCACCAGCTCTTTGCCCCATCCCACCTGCCATGGTAGGCCTAATCTGGTTCAGTGGAGGTGATGTTGCTCTCTACTCCTCTGTACCTCCACTGCGTTTCCCCTGCCTCTTAGAGTTTAGATGATGACGTGCATTCCGATGCACTGGACATTCACAGTCTGTTCTCAGAAAATCTGCAGAGCAGCTCTTTGTTCCTAGGTAACTTCTCCAACTAGCTTTTATCTTTGAAGCTGCTTGCGTTTTGACCCTTTCCTTACTGTTCTCACCCTCCTCTGTCCCGGGTGCCCACATGCACGCTTTCATGCTCCCTTCCCTGGAATTCCGTTTATAGAGTCTGACTCATTCCAGGCCCTGTGTGTGTTCCTTTCTGGCTCTGTCTATTGTGACTCCCTGCCAATTTCTTGCAATCTTTGTCTGCGCCTCCACTCAGCATTCTTTCTGGCGGCTTCTCCGTTCTCATTCTTTGGCAGTTTTAATCGCTTTCCCTGTGAGCATGTTCCTCCTCCCTTTGCTTCTTGTGTCTTTATAGGAAACAGGGGATTATTGTTTTATTTACAATTTTGTTCTTCTCCCTCCTTCTACCACTCAGATATTGAGTCTCCACCCATTGGAGAGAAAAATTATAATAAACTTGCTTTCACTCCAAAACTGACTAGATTGCAACTGGCTTTTGAAACTGGGGTATTGCCATATTCACCAGTGATTTTCCAGTCATTGCTCAACTTTCATTTCCTCTCAACTTCATATTGTTTTTCCTTTAGTAAAAGTTGCCGAACAGCTCTATAGAGTAACTGGAAATATACCAAAATTAAGGTCATTTTTTTGGCCTCAGACTGCTTTACATAGCTAAATATCAGTTACTCAGATGACAGAAGGGCTTCCCTGTTCTTTGTGCTTGTGTGTTTTATTTCACAGGAAAGATTGCTGTAATTTTTAGGTTGATGAAATGACTTGAGACCTTTTGAAAATTAATCTTGGAATTTTAAGACTGTGCTGGAAAGAACCTTAGAGATTCCCCAGCTCCAATTTTTTATTTACAAGTAGGGAGACTCGGAACAGAGAATTTAAGTGGTTTGACAAATAATAAATAATAGCTATTATTTATAACTTATGAGCTGATGAAGTCATTTAATACTCAAAGCAAGTCTGTTCTACAGTAAATATTCAATTTTTTGGTGAAACTTTAGAAACATTCCAGTCAAAGGTAGGAATAAGACAACGATGCCTATTACTACTGCCACTCTTTGTCATTGTTCTGGAGGGCCTAGCTAATCTCACGAAGCCAAGGGAACACTGAGAAAATAGTTTTTAAGATCCATAAAGTGAAAGACTAACAGATTTGAACCACATGAAAAAGCAAAACTTTTATATTAAAAAAAAATGACAACATAAAGTTACGAAACCAGTGGGAGATGGGGGAAATATTTGGAGCCTATGTAGAGATAAAAGATATATATGCACAATATACAGATCAATGAAAAGGAATCAATACCCAAGAGAAAAATGAGCAAAAAATATAAATAGCTAATATACAGAAGAAGAAATGCAAATGATCAATACACGTAAAGACTTACTCAACTTTAGTCCTTTTAGAGATTTCATCAATATTTATTTTCTCTCACATGAGGTGGGTTTTTATGGGTTTTATCTGTATGTTTTTAACTTAGTGGCTGCTACCTTGAAGTTTCTGTGCTAATATGGGAAGACCATACGTTAAAAATATTTTTTTTTCTTTTCCATTATGGTTTATTACAGGATATTGAATATAGTTCCCTGTGCTCTACAATAGGACCTTGTTGTTTATCCATTCTAAATGTAATAGTTTGCATCTGCCAACCCCAAACTCTCAATCCATCCCTCCCCCGCTCCCTCTCCCCCTTGGCAACCACAAGTTTGTTCTCTATGTCTGTGAGTCTGTTTCTGTTTTGTAGCTGGGTTCATTTGTGCCATATTTTAGATTCCACATATAAGTGATATCATATGGTATTTGTCTTTCTCTTTCTGACTTACTTCATTTAGTATGATAATCTCTAGTTGTTGCATCCACGTTGCTGCAAATGGCATTATTTCATTCTTTTTTTATGGCTGAGTAGTATTCCATTGTATATGTATACCACATATTCTTTATCCATTCATCTGTCGATGGACATTTAGGTTGTTTCCATGTCTTGGCTATTGTAAACAGTGCAGCTGTGAGCATAGGGGTGCATGTATGTTTCTGAATTAGAGTTTTGTCCAGATATATGCCCAGGAGTGTAATTGCTGGATCATATGGTAACTCTAATTTTAGTTTTTTGAGGAACCTCCATGCTGTTCTCCATAGTGGCTGCCCCAATTTACATTCCCACCAACAATGTAGGAGGGTTCCCTTTTCTCCACACCCTCTCCAGCATTTAATATTTGTAGACTTTTTAATGGTGGCCATGCTGACTGGTGTGAGGTAATACCTCATTGTCGTTTTGATTTGTATTTCTCTAATAATTAGCAATGTTGAGCATCTTTTCAGGTGCCTATTGGCAATCAGGATGTCTTCTTTGGAGAAATGTGTGTTTAAGTCTTCTGCCTACAATTCCAGTCATTTTTTGATTAGATTGTTTTGTTTTGTTTTGATATTGAGCTGTATAAGCTGTTTCTGTATTTTGGAAATTAAGCCCTGTCAGTCACATTGTTTGCAGATATTTTCTCCTGATCTGTAGGTTGTCTTTTCATTTCATTTATGGTTTCCTTTGCTGTGCAAAAGCTTATAAATTTGATTAGGTCCCATTTGTTTATTTTTGCTTTTATTTCTATTGCCTTGGTAGACTTACCTAAGAAAACATTGGTACAATTTATGTCAGAAAATGTTTTGCCTATGTTCTCTTCTATGAGTTTTATGGTGTCACATCTTATATTTAAGTGGGAAGACCATACTCTTAATCTAACATTTTCCTTGAAGCTGTTTAGTTACCTCAGAGGTTTTTAAGGCATTTATTTCTGAATGCCTTGTTTAACTGTCTCTTATAGTTAGGATCTCAAAGCAGTTGGCTTTTCTAATAATGTAAGGCCACAGACTCCCTCTGTTTACCAGAATGCTTTACTCAGCTCATCTCTTTTCTTATAATACCTTGCTGAATGGAACCAACAGCACCCAACACACACAATTAATGTTGTGTTTTCCAACCATTTCCTTACACCTGCTAGCCTTCCGTATTACCCAAGATGATAGTTTTAACATATTTTGATACTGTATAACATAAATCTCCATCTTCTCACCCTCCAATAAAAATGTCCTTGCCAACCACTACGTGAGAGTGCAGCCAATGACACATATGTTAGGTTGAGAAGGCAACATCCTCCTTACAGTAACCACATTTTACGTGGTCAGGGTAACAACAAATCATTCTGTCTTAACAAGTTAACCTTGGGAACCTGAGAAAGGGGTATTGCTCATTCACACCACGTCCATTGTGAGTTTCACATCTCTGAAGAGCAGTTGTCTCAGAGAGCTAGTTCCTTGTGCTCCACCAGCTAAACACAGAGCCCTGCTGGTTGTCACAACAGGTAAAGAGGTGGAGCTGGAAGGTCATACCCCAACTCATCTATGGCTCAGCTTAGAAGTAATGCAAGTCATTTCTGCTCACGGTTCATAGGTCAGAACTGGCGCCACCTAGCTGTGTGGGGCAGAAAATACAGGGGAGCGTGTGGCTATTTGTGAGTACTCCATGACTCTGCCAAACTCCTTTTATAACAAATGTTTTGTACTACCCTCTTAACTAACCTGAAAGAGGTAATAATAGACAATTTTCACCTGCCTACATATATAATATTTGTATTAGTTTGCTAGAGCTACCATAACAAAACACCACAGCCTGGGTGGTTTAAACAACAGAAACGTATTTTCTCACAGTTCTGGAGGCTGGAAGTCTGAGATCAAGGTGTCAGCAGGTTTGGTGTCTCCTGAGGCCTCTCTCCTTAGCTTATGGATAGTCATCAACTTGCTGTGTCCTCATGTGGCCTTTTCCCTGTGTGTACACATTCTGGTGTCTCTTCCTCTTCTTGTAAAGGTACCAGTCCAGTTGGATTACAACCCCACCTTTCTGAGATCATTTAACCTTAATTACCTTTTTAAAGGCCTTGTCTCCAAATAATAATATACAGATATATTGAAGTGGTCAGATGTTTGCAACTACTTGTAATAAAAACATTGAGATTTAAGAAAAGTAAGATGATGAAGAACTCTACAGAGTAGTTGGAGGAAATAAAGATAGCAACATGAATAGCACTAGAATAAAACCTATTGAGATAAGTAATAATAGACCAGAATTGTTTGTATATATAAGATTGGGGAAAGAAGAAGATAACATTGGATAAAGTAGAATAAATGCCAAGATTAATTACACACTGTCAAAGTGGAAAGAATGAATAAGATAATCTCACAAATGAACTAGACCATATTTATAAATGTACTGTTAAAATAATCCTTTGTTACGACATGGGATGTAGTAACACTAAAATATCTCTCCTGAAATCTCTCCACATGTTGAAGCATACATTTAAACTCAGAATTTACAAAGACTCTAGAAATCATAGCTTTTGATAGGTAATGGAGACTAGAGTATGATTTCAAAAAAGGAACTTAATGCAAAAGACTCAAGACAACTAGTATGCCAGGCCTTTGGCGACAGTATCAGAGTAATGTTGAAAAGCAACAGACAGCCCCGAAACAGTAACTAATTCCATTATATAATTTTCAAAATATATATTTATCATTGTGCCACACACAAAGAAATAAAAATATACAAAATGGTATAATAAGAAACTCTTTAAAGAAATAGCTTATTAACAAAATTAGTTAGATCCTCATGTTCATGTGATCCCATTAGTTACATGATATTTTATTCTAAATCTGTTCAAAATGATCTCTTATTTTCTCTATTACACGTGAAAGTCACATGAAAAAACGGCTTAGATTTCCAGTTTTGGAGATTAATATACCATAAGCACTGCTGCTGTCAGCATTGTTTTTCTGTAATGGTGAATAATTCTTGGTTAAGTTCCAAACAAAACACAGTCTTCACTGAATTAACATGGTAGTTGTACTCTTGAAAAATTCAGTGTATAATAAAATTTTGTGGGAAAAAATTAATATGTAAATTATATAATTTCAAATAGGTGTTTCACCCACATGAATGTCTGGGATATCTGAAAGTCATTCAAGACATAGGATAGTCCTTCCAAATACAAGACCATTCTGCACATTCTAGGACATTAACCATGGCTGGCTCCCACCTACTAAATATCAGAAATTCTCCCCCATAACTATGACAACCAAAAATACTACCACCAATTTCCTAGACACTCCCTAGGGAGCAGTATAGTCCTGTTGAGGACAACTGCTCCATCTGTACTTGGATAATGTTTTCCAACTCTCTATTATTCTTGTCACAGACCATTCTTTATCTCTTTTCCTGGAATCCTTCAGAACAAAACTGGTATCTCAAGCCTCAGTGCCCTCTAATCTACTACATACACATTCCAGACTTATCTTTCTAAAACACAAATCTGAACTTCTGGTCAACATGGTGTGGGATTTCTTGGAAGATCACTCTTCCACCTCCCACCTCCACCCCCAAATAGCAAAGATATAACACAAGAAAATACGAAAACACATAGCCATTCTCACAAGTGGCTCCACTGGGAGGAAAAAAAATAGAACAAAATTATAAGGTTGTAAGCAGTAGCTCTGAGATCCAAAATAGGCAGAGAAATTTCACCTCTACTGTGGTAGCTGGGCTGGAAGTCCCCAGTCATTGTGGGAAAAGAGAGCAGACAGACCTACTATGTCAAGCCTGATTGTCCTGCCATGGGGACTTACCCATTCATTAACCAAAGCCAGTGCTATTACCTCTGTAGAGACCTATAGTGAGTCATTGCTTAGAGTGGCTAGAAAGGAGTGGCAAGACCTGGGCCAAATTATTACTGCCCAGAAATTGATCTGCAATATCTCTTCAAACAAAATCCTGATCCACCAATATAAGGCTATTTTTAAATGGTGGGGCCTGTTGAGACTAGTGGAAGCAATTGTAAAGCTACCAGACACCAAGAAGTGGGAAGATGGTGAGAAGTGGGGGAGGTGGAGAGGAAGACACAAAAAATTTCTTCACAAGATGAAATTGCAAACTAAAATTCTAGAGCACCTAAAGATAATAGAATAAAAAGATAACAAAAGGAAAATAACCAAAACAATTTAAAACCAAGCAAACGAGAAGACCCAATTCCAAGTAAATACAAAAATTAAAAGTCTTTTAGAAAAATTTAAAAAGTGTCCTTAAGGTACTCAAAAATTTTTAAAAAGGAATAACATCCCCACAAAAGCCAAAATAAAAACTATATAACAAAACAAGTAGCTATGCATCAAGGACAGTAGAGATCTTGAAAAAGCAGTAGGGAGGAAGAAAAGAAGAAGGAGAGAATATGAATGGGAGGAGAAACAGTACTTAGAAATCCTAGAAATTAAATTTTAATCATTATTATTAGAATATTAATAGATAATATCAGTCCTGGAAAAGAGAGTATTAATAAATTGGAAGAGAGTACAGAACCTGCACAAAGATATGAAGAGATTTTTTAAAATGTGAAGATGATTTAAGAGTCTTGGGGGATTGACTTAAATGCTCCAACCTTAGACTAATTGAAGTTCCAGATATGAAGAATAGTGAGAATGAATAAGAAGCAACAGATGAAAATACAATGCTGATAATTTCCCTGACTGCAGAAAAATGTGATCCTCACCTATAATGTGCACAATGACTTTGATTAGTATAGATAAAAGTAAATCCACACATGGACACACCTGTTATAAAGACAGAGGAATAGAGCAGTGAAGTAGAGAGGGTCCCCAAACAGTTCCATTCTTACATGGACACTTGGACTGTGCCCATAGGGAGTGATACAAATCAGCAATTATTTTCAGTTTTGAAAGTTTAGCAACAATTCTATGAAAAGAGGAACTCCCACCCCATATTTTAATACAGGTGTGTTCAGAGATTTGGGGAGATGAAAATAAGTGAAAATATATTGCACTATCTCTTTCCTACAGCCTCCCTATAATACTCACTATGAGAGTCTTTTAAATACTTTATGAAATAACCATTCTAAAATTTTTCACATCAACAAAACTCTCTGAGCCATTTGAGGAATATTTCCCACTTTTCTAAGTGATGATAAAATAAAGGTCATGCTATCTGGACACAATTGAGAGACTGGCAGAAGAATACTTTAATTCTATGTAAAAAGAATAAAGTTCATTCTGTATTTTGTTAAAAGTTATTCTAATTTCTGAAAAAGAGAAAAAGACAATCAACATGGAGAAAATTTAATTCCCAATTAAAATAATTAGAGCATTGAACTATTTGTGGTTTATTTGTTGTCCAATGCAAGAAATTTCAGCCAAACCCCTTCTTAGAAGAACAGAGACCACAGCAATTTCCATACCTTGGAATGGACACCTGGTTTAGATACTGGAATAAAAAGTAGCAGCCTTTCCATAGACAGAGAAATTTTACAATAAAGAGGAGAAATTAGCCAAGCTTATAGAAGACAGTGTGGGCCATAAAGACAGGTTGAAAATTGGGAGAGATGCAATTCCAAAATTTTTTTTTTACCTAGCTCACAAATCACCTTCTTTCACTCAATTATAGGAGCCGTAGAGGAATCTAGAACCATAGTCTTGCATAATTTCACAGTGATTGGATCCCTAGAATTTAGTCTGAGTGAATCTAAAGATAAAGCAAAAATATCAAAACTGCAACTCAATCCCTTCCCGATTCGAACACAGACAAGATCAAAAAGGCAGCTGTCCTAGATGTCAAAGGTTGGGTTAATCACAAGTGAACTCAATCTAATGAAGGCTGTAGCCCAATCTGGAACAACTTAACTTTAATAGCGATCTGCATGATCAGCCTCTCACTTTCTGTAAGAGACAAAAAAGCTTCCACTGTTCTTTTTATACACAATATCTGGAATACAGTCAGAAATTTTAAGACATACATGGAAATTGTTCTCCATAATCAAAAGAAAACATTCAATGGAAGAAGAACTATGATGACCCAATTAATTAAAAAGCAGATAGGACTTTAAAACAATTACTGTAAATACATTATAGAATGATATAGTAGGTGAGAAGCTAGCATATTTTAGGAAAGAAAAGACACATAGAGTACTAAAACCAAATGAAAAATACTATATTTTAGTTTCAAAATTCACTAGATGAGGGACTTCCCTGGTGGCACAGTTGTTAAGACTCCGCACTCCCAATGCAAGGGGCTTGGGTTTGATCCCTGGTCAGGGAACTAGATCCTACATGCATGCCACAACTAAGATTTTGCATGCCACAACTAAGGAGCCCACCGGCTGCAACTAAGGAGTCCATGTGCCACAACTAAGGAGCCTCTCTGCCACAACTAAGGATACGGTGAGCCGCAACTAAGGAGTCCATGAGCCACAACAAAGGAGCCCACCTGCCGCAACTAAGACCTGGCACAACCAAATAAATAAATATTTTTAAAAATTTACTGGATGAGATTAACAGCAAATTGGACACTGCACATGAAAAGCTTACTGAATTTGAAGACAGAGCAATAGAAATTATCTAAACTGAAATAGAAAATGAAAATAGTTTGGAAAAAATAAGCACCCGAGGCTTCCCTGGTGGCGCAGTGGTTGAGAACCCGCCTGCCGATGCAGGGGGACACGGGTTCATGCCCCGGTCCGGGAAGATCCTATGTGCCGCGGAGCGGCTAGGCCCATGAGCCATAGACGCTGAGCCTGCGCGTCCGGAGCCTGTGCTCCGCAACGGGAGAGGCCACAACAGTGAGAGGCCCGCGTACGGCAAAAAAAAATAATAATAATAAGTACCCATAGTTTGCGAGAGATTTAAGTGGTGTTGCACGTGTGTAATTGAAGTTACAGAAGAGGAGAAAGAGTATAGAGCAGAAAATATTGGAAGAAATTATAGCTAAATATTTTGCAAATTTGATGGGAAAACATCAAGTCACAGATGCAAGAAACTCAACAAATCCCAAGCACAATAAGTATGTTAAAAGAAACCACATCTCTGGGCTTCCCTGGTGGCGCAGTGGTTGAAAATCTGCCTGCCAATGCAGGGACATGGGTGTGGGCCCTAGTCTGGGAAGCAACTAGCCCATGCCGCGGAGCAACTAAGCCCGTGATCCACAACTACTTAGCCTGCGCGTCTGGAGCTTGTGCTCCGCAACAAGAGAGGCCGCAACAGTGAGAGGCCCGCGGACCGCGATGAAGAGTGGCCCCTGCTTGCCACAACTAGAGAAAGCCCTCGCACAGAAACGAAGACCCAACACAGCCAAAAATAAAATAAATAAATAAAAAATAAAAAACAAAGAAACCACATCTTTAAAACCACAATTTAAAAGAAACCAAACATCATTGTCAACTTGCTAAAAATTAAAGTTTAAAAAGTAGCTAGAGAAAGAAAGTCTCAGTGCATAGAGCAGAACAATGATAAACATAATGGCTGACTTTTAATAAAAAAAAAATGAGAGCCAGAAGAAAATGAAATGACATCTTTAAAGCACTGAAAAAAAACTGGCTGCCTAAAATTTCATATCCATAAAAAGTATCTGCTAAAAGTCAAAGTGAAATAGAGGCATTATCAGATAAATGAAAGCTGAGAGAATTTTTGCCAATAGATCCATTCCATAAGAAGCACTTAATAAAGTTCTTCAATTTGAAGAGAAATTATACAGTATGGGAACTCGGATTTATAGGGGAAAAGTGGAAATGGTAAATACGTAGGCAAATTCAAAGTACTATTCTTTTAAAAATTCTTTCAAAATAATTATTTAAAGTGAAAAGACTGCATTGTGGGGTTTATAACACATGTGGAAGTATAATATATGACAGATTAAAACAAAGGAGAGGAAGGGGTGCATGTAGGTTCTGACATCATGTGTGAAGTGGTATAATATTAATTCAAGGTAAACTATATTAAAGATACATATTGTAATTTCTAGAGAAAATGTTAATAAGGAAAGAGGTATAGCTATAAAGCTAATAGAAGAGATAAAATAGAATTTTTTTAATTACTTGATTAAAATGATACCAACTTCCTGCTTTAGATAATTGGTGTGTTAGTTTTCCATCATTACTGTAACAAATTACCACAAACTTAATGGCTTAAAACAACACAGATTTATTATCTTACAGTTCTGTATGTCTGACACAGTTCTCACTGGGCTAAAACCAAGATGTGAGCAGGTGCATTCCTTTCTAGAGGCTGTAAAGAAGAGTCTGTTTCCTTATTTTTCAGCTCCTACATATTCCCCATCAGTGAGCAAAGTGATGTTCAAATTGTTGTAAGAAATTTTTCAAAGCTGTATGGCTAAAGGTACAATTTGAACTCAAACCTCTCTAATTCTAAAGATTAGGTTCATCCTCCATTGGGCCATACTGCCCAAATCAAGGAAATCTTTTCAACTGTTAGACTTGATATTATAATTGAGCAAAGCTGAAAAATAAACTCTTTTCCTCATGAAACAGCCTGGGTTCAAACTCTGGCTCAGCCACTTACTAGTTGTGTGACCTTTGTGAAATCATTTCACCTCTCTGTACCTCAGTTTTCTTATCTGTAGGTTGGAATGTTAATCCATACTTCACAAGGTAAAGATGACATGAGTTAATGTATGTCAAGTTTTAGAAGAGTGAAGACTGCAGAAGCCTGGGGTCTCATCCTAACTCTACCATTAATTTATGATCATTTGCAAAATACATATTTTTTTGAGGATCTCAATTTGTTGAAGATTTGGCACAATATGTTCAAAAGGAATAAATTTATCAAAAGAACATTTCTAGCTGTGTAATTTATGGTCTAGTTTTCCTGCCTCTCTCTTTACTCCAGAGGCATCAAAATTCTCAAAGCCATATTGCTTCCCTTCATCATTAGGGAGAAGCTAGACAAAAATAATAATAATAATAATAGGAAAGGAATATACAAGACAGTCCTTATCTGCTGACAACATGATTGTCTACATAGAAAATCTAAGAGAACTCTCAGACCTATCGTTCAAATTAATAAGAGAGTTCAGAGGAGTTGCTGAATATAAATCAGCAAATTAAAATAGCCTTTCTATTGCCATTAACAAGCAGTTAAAAATGTAATAGAAATTTATATTTAATAATATAATGTAATAGATGTAATATATTACATTATAATATAATGTAATAGAAATTTATTCTCTATAGCAATAACATTTTTAAATGTTTTTAAAATCCAATAATAAAAACTGTGCAAGATCTTCATGGAGAAATTTGGAAGACGTTATTGAAGATCTAAATAAAAGAATAGCAGTACTGTATTTATGGATGCCAAGGCTTAAGACCTGTCAAATGTAATAAGTCCTCAAATTAATATATAAATTTAATGTAATTCCAATCTAAATCTCAACAGGGATTTTCATGCAATTAAACAAGCTGACCCTAAAATTATATGAAAAATCAATGGGAAAGAATAATAAAGACAAATTTTAAAGAACAAAAACTAGGGCTTCCCTGGTGGCTCAGTGGTTGAGAGTCCGCCTGCCAATGCAGGGGACACGGGTTCGTGCCCCGGTCCGGGAAGATCCCACATGCCGCAGAGCGGCTAGGCCCATGAGCCATGGCCGCTGAGCCTGCGCGTCCGGAGCCTGTGCTCCGCAATGGGAGAGGTCACAACAGTGAGAGGCCCGCGTACCGCAAAAAACAAACAAAAAAAAAAACAACTAAAGAGCAGATATTAAGATATTTAATTTTTAAAGTTTTATCATTTAAGGTAGGAGAACATTGACACAGGGGAACACTTATAGGCCAGGAACAGAATAGAGTCCCGAAGCAGATAAAAGAATATAGGGACTTGACCTATAATAGAGGTGGCATTGTAAATAATTCAATAAATGGAGCTAGGACAATTGGTTATGCAAAGTGAAAAAATGCAATTATATGCTTGCCATACACCATACACCAAAATAAATATCAAAGGATTAAAAGCTAAAATGTTAAAACTTTTGAAAGAGTATATAGAATTTTTATGACCTTGTTATAAGAAAAAATTCCCTAAACAAGACACAATTGCACAAATCATAAAGGAGGTAAATAAATTTGACATTGGCAAAAACTTCAACACAGCAAAGGCTAAGGGGTAGGAGCAGACATTTGCAACACATAACTGAAAAAGCACTGGTACCCAGAATAAACACAAAAATTCCTAAAATTAATAAAAATAATATTGATATTCAAGTTTTAAAATAGGTAAAGAATTAGAACAAATACTAGTCACAGAATAAGAAATCTAAATGGCCAAAAATAAAACACGTGAAAAGGTGATTGCACTGATCAACAGTGAGAAAAAGGCAATTTAAAATTAAGATACCATTTCTCACTCATCAAATTAACAAAAATGTAACAATATACAACTACCAAGTTTTGGTATGTTAAGAAGCAATCATAAAAAAAAAAAAGCAATCATAGGACTACAAAACTGGTACAAACACCTGGAGAAGCAATTTGTCAATATTTAATAAAATTGGTGTACATACCTTATGAATTCATTAGCTATTGCCATACTAAAGCTGCGTAGCAAACCACTCAACAGCCAGTGGTGTAGAGCAATAATTACTCTCATGCTCATAGCTCCACGGGAGAATGGATGACATACAGTACATTCCTATAACGGCCTACTACGCATCCGTTTAGATGAATGAACTAAAGCCATACGTATCAAAATAAATAAATGTCTAACACATAATGTGAAGGGAAATAAGGAAGTTACAAAAGAATGCCATTGAGCATCAAGCCATTTATATTTAATGAAATTTTAAATTCCAACCGGATGTGGCAAAAGCATTTTCACGGCCCTGTGCATTTATTACAGTGGCCTGTCAGGCAAGTAGATTAGCTGACCCAGAAATATCACTTCCAGAAAAGTTATTCTGAGAAAGCCCATGGATATTTTGATGGTTTCAAATTCCACATGTAGTCCCTCTCAACAGTGAATGTGCTGCATATGTTATGTCACTCGTTTAGGCATCTGTACTAGAACCTGTAGGCAGCCAACAGTCTGTTTGCTTTTATAAAGACCTAAGTAATAGTTTGAGGTCATGCTGGGAAAACTCAGAGCCAATAAATTGCAGCCCTGCTGTACTTATGTCATAGCCTCCAGATGATTGTACTAGCCCGAGTTGCCCATTTACGGTTCAACTGTACAGCCGACAGTTGAAAAAATACCACAGACCTAAAAATACTAACACTGTTACATGTTTTCTTGTGACACAGCCACCACACTTGGAAGAGTTAACCATATTGCAAAGAGGAGACAGTTTGGGTTAAGACAAGAACTGGGTGTGCCCAGTGGTGCCAGGCTGCTACCAGATGGGAAGCCATTCTTGGCTTCAGAAAAAACTCCTTCAGGAGTTAGCAGAGTTCCAGCCATAGACTGAGCTTCATGGGCAGAGCTCAAAGGCCCAGAAATGAAAGAGATGACAAGAAAAAAGCCAGGACACAGGAGAAGAAGAATTGAGTGCCATCCAATTTGTAAAGCAGGACCTGGGGCACAGGGATCAAGGCATTCAGGCATCAGTCAGTCATCCTAGAGTCCTTTTCTGAGACCCCACTGTGGGCCAGGCTGGGAACAAGGACCTGCTCTATTTTTCCATCTGGGCCAAAGAATTCCTATATTTTTATATGCAGGTAAAATTATTGAAAGTCCATAAGTTTCTGGTAAGAGAGATTATTACTGGTGAATAAAAAGTAAGAATTGGGGGCTTCCGTGGTGGCGCAGTGGTTGAGAGTCCGCCTGCTGATGCAGGGGACTACGGGTTCGTGCCCCGGTCTGGGAAGATCCCACATGCCGCGGAGTGGCTGGGCCCGTGAGCCGTGGCCGCGTAGCCTGTGCTCCGCAACGGGAGAGGCCATGGCAGTGAGGGGCCCACGTACCACAAAAAAAAAAAAAAAGGTAAGAATTGGGAATCTGAGCAAAGAATCAAGTATTTTACTTTTGCAATTTTGGTACTACTTGACCTTTTTACTGTGAGCTTCTATTACTTTAATATTAATTTATAAACATATCCTTTCTTAAAAATAAAGTAATAGAATGATTGTTCCACAATCAACTTTACAGATGTGTAAACTGAGGCCCAGAGATATTAATTGACGTATACAAATTGATGTGCCAAATTAGTCCTAGAGCCAATGGTAGAATTTAGGTCTTCCATGTTCTAATTCATGTCTTTTTCTCTTAAGCTGCCCCTTTTATTTTAGCTGATCAAGATATATACTGTAAACACCAACATACTCAATTACATGAGGCCAGGATTCCAAGAAACTTTCTTAAATTTGAGAGTTTGTGGAAAAAACTACTTGATCTATAAGTTTGATAAATTGCTTTTAAGGCATGTTTTCACAATGTTCTGTTTGAGAGCCAAAAATCTCCTTGGTTTTAATAATCACATTTATATCTGAATTCTATAAGTACTTCAAAGTAATGGGAACAGCATTGAGCCAATATTACTGAAGCGTATTATTTAAGATTTGATAGGCAGCTTGGATTTTATAAGAAAAACATAAACAGCAACATCAAAGCCTAGTTCACTAAAAATTTTTCCAAGTTGCTTCAAAAATTCTCTCTAAAACATCAGATACAACCCTAACTTTCCAATTCTTAATATCCACCTGGGACTTCACATCCTTTTTTCCTGTCTCATCCTTCCTGGGCCACATCAACCTTGCACATTCTCCCACTGTGCTTTCCACTCCACTTCCTCTGCTGATTTCAGTCAGTAACTATTGCTCCAAGGAGCCCTGCCCAGAATAGGCTTTTGTAATGGCTATTGATTTGAGATCCTCGTTTCTGCTTTCGCTTTACATCTTCAGTCTTAATTCATTTACTCTTTTATCTAATCTTATTTCTTGATTCTTACATTTAATAGATGAGGTTGTAATCTTGATAGTCCATATTTAACATTCACAAAAATACCATTACATTTTTCATTTACTTAACATCAGTCAAAATTAAATGGGGATACTGGAAATGACTAGAATGTACCATGGCGATCAGGGGAACTCCCAGCAGAGAGCCAGAGATGGCATCAGGGGAGTGCGGCTGGAGCCAACAGGTGCCTGTCCCCTTTGTCCTCACACTTCCTGGAACTGGCTTGCCCTGGGCTACTAGACAAGTAGCTCTGACTTCCAAATGCTACCCTAGTTCCTCAACCTGCCAGATGATTTCATAGTATCCCCTCCAAACACAGGTCATGTTCCTCCAAAATGTAGAATTGCTCTCCATGTCCTTTTGTTGTTGTTGTTCAAACTTAGTGTTTAGGACTTCAGCAACACAAAAAGAAAATGTATTGAATAGTCCCTGTATGTTAGCATTTGAGCCACTGATCAATTAAATCAAAGCAGCAGGGGAAAAAATATCTTGGCAAAGTCCAAGGCAGAATTCTTACTGCCTTGGGACATCGGGGCCTTAGAGGATAGTAACATAATAAATATATGATCACTTTAATGAATACGGAATTGAATTTAATTTCTATACAGTTAAGTGAATGTATCAATTAGGTTTCCTTGGCTGCAGGTGAAGGAAAGTAACTCTTGCTAACTTCAAGGGGAGAAAACAAGAAATATAATGAAAGTCTCTAGGGATAGTTCAAAGAATTGAAGGAAAAGCTGTGGAACAAGGCCTCAGGAAGGACAGGAACCTGGAAAGCTCCAGGGATCTAGTAGAAGTAATTAATAGGCTGTTCCTTGAGAGTATCAGTACCAGGAATACATCAGTCTCAACTGGTTTTTGTCCAGAAGGAGAGTATCTGATGCCTAGGGGAAGCCTAAGGTACCAGCAAAGGGTGTGAGGTAATTCCCTAAAGGAAATTTAAGGACTGTTATGAAAGGAACAGCCCATGAATGCTGAATGAAGTCAAGTAATGTTCACCAGCGCACTGACGTATATACACTACCAAATGTAAAATAGATAGCTAGTGGGAAGCAGCCACACAGCACAGGGAGATCAGCTCCGTGCTTTGTGACCACCTAGAGGGGTGGGATAGGGAGGGTGGGAGGGAAGTGCAAGAGGGAGGGGATATGGGGATATATGTATACACATAGCTGATTCACTTTGTTATATAGCAGAAACTAACACAACATTGTAGAGCAATTATACTCCAATAAAGATATTTAAAAAAAGAAATGTTCACCATAATGATAAAATTACAAAGTCCCGGGTTCCATTTCCCTGGGAAGAACAAGGCACCAATAAGGGGAATTAAGTGTTAGAAAGAGATGGAGAGTCAAAACAGAGCTTGCATTCTATTTAACAGACTCATCTACTTTATTCTTCCTAATATAAAGGATAGGAAGTAAAATCGGTAAGAGAGTTTCCACTTTCTAAATTAGCATAAGCCATCTCTAGAGAGTAAAGGGCTAAAAGTTGTTTCTGCAATTGTTCGTCCTTGAAAATAAAATACTATTTTTTTAAATGTTTGTCCTGTGGACACAGATGGTCATTTAACTTTCACATTTGAAATGGTTAGTATTATGATCATATCTATATCATGAGACTTTCTAAATATTTATTTTTCATAGCATAAGCGAAGTGAGTTACATTTCATAAAAGCGAAGTAGTTATTTCATTTCATTAAAATGACAGGAGAGAATTAATTACAGGGATTAGCACAATCAGAATCAATTAATAATTGTTCAGTATTCTTCTGGATTCAAATCGGTATTTCCATATAATAACAGTAGAATGCAAGTACAATCATGTATTAAATGCCATGTCAATTAATCATGTTAAAGGTGCTGATTTAAATGGCAAAAGAATTAAGATGACCTTTCATTTATCAAGAACGGTTGGCATTTTGAAAAGAAAGGATTTAGAAAATACTTTCCTGTGCATACTTCAAGACTGTCAGTAATTACTTGAACATATTTTTTTTTAACGATAGTCTTCTCCTCAAAAGCAATGTTATAAAAAGAGCTAAACATTTTTGTGGAGGAAAACTTAAGCATTCCTCCAAGTGAGATAATCATATTAACAGTCAAAAGTTCTTCTGAGTATGTACTTATCTTTTTATATATGAAGTATGTGTCTCAACTATAGTATAATTTGAAATTCTGATACATATGAACAAACTCTCAAGCCAGAGGGGAGGGTCCACCAGAAGCCTATTTTTCAGGAGATTTTTTTTTTTTTTTTTGCGGTATGCGGGCCTCTCACTGTTGTGGCCTCTCCCGTTGCGGAGCACAGGCTCCGGACGCGCAGGCTCAGCGGCCATGGCTCATGGGCCCAGCCGCTCCGCGACATGTGGGATCTTCCCGGACCAGGGCACGAACCTGTGTCCCCTGCATCGGCAGGCAGACTCCCAGCCACTGCGCCACCAGCGAAGCCTTTTCAGGAGATTTTTGAAAGCTAACTCATCCTTAAAGGAGAAAAGGGAAATAAAAATGAGCAGGACTGTGGTAGACATGACTCTGAAATTGCTCCTGAAGACATTCTGCCCTAATCCTATGACCTTTGAATATGACGAGCAAGCACATCTGTGATTTGTTATCTTACACAGCAAAGAAATTTCCAGAAGTATTTAAAGTTGCTAATCAGTTGACTTTGACTTAATCAAAACCAAGGTTGTCTTTATGTTCCTGATCTAATCACACAAATCCTTCATAGACAAAGAAGTTTCTCTGGTTGGTGGTAGAAGAGGAAGTCAGAGGATTCAGAGCACAGGAAGGATCTGAAGCACCACTGGTTGCTGTGAAGATGTAGGGGAACCCATGTTCACGGTCTGGAGAGAGAGACTCCTCGCTGACAGCCACCGAGGAAATGTGGATCTCAGTACTATACTCACAAGGAACTAAATTCTGCCAATAACCTGAGTAATCTTGGAAAAAGATTCTTCCTAGGAAGCTTCCTCTGAGCTTCCTCAGATCTTCCAGATAAGCGTCCAGTCTGGAAGACACTTTGTTTCAGCCTTGTGAGACTTAAGCAGAGGACCAAGTGAAGACTGCCTGGACTTCTGATCTACAGAACCGTGAGGCAATAAATGAATGGTGTTTTAATTTACAAATTTATGATAATTTGTTATGTAATAATAGAAATTTAAATGTGGACCTAAGTTGAATTTGTTCTTTGTCAAGGATTATAGGCCAGCTGCCTCTTGGACTCATGTTTGAGTCCTGAGGAGAATATTTTGGGTAAGGTAACTGCGGACTCTATTACATGGCCCTAAATAGGTATATTTAGACAAGAAGCTGAATTGCATACGATTTGCTGTAAAATAATCCAGAAAAAAAAGTTGGGGTGGGGTGTGAAACAAGATTACCACAATTGTGAATCATTATTGAATATATGTTTAAATTTTCTATAACGTATGATATATTTCCTTATGAGAGCATATTATATATTTCTATATGATAGCATATGTTTCCATAAGATGACAGATATGTTTAAATACATATTGTATGGTAAACTTATAGTATGCCTTTAAAATTTCCAAAGGAAAAACAGTGAGAAACACTGAAGGACCAGAAATAATACATTTCTGAAAGACAGAAGGTAGATATGACTGAACTGAAAGACAAAAGCACAACCCAAAACAGGCCAGAGAGCCCTGTTGCAAATAAAGTAGGAAAGCTTAAGAGTTGGGCCAAACTTCTCCATTGTGAGCCAGCTCTGGGACAATCATCAGAGCAGTTGATTGGGAGACTGCTCAGGTGGCAGCCAGCCAATTTGCTACTGACCACCCAAACCCTCATCCCTCCTCCTTGTGACAATCACAGGACAGTGGGCTACTGAACCCAGACAGTAACAGTGCCTGAAGGTGCTCAGGATGAAATGGCAGAAACCCAGCTGGCTACCAAGACCCAGAAGGAAGAGGAAAATCTTTCTAGCCCCTGGCATATCCTGCCTGCCTCTATCCCATAATTACTCAAGATGGGCTAAAGTAAGCAGTGCTACGTGTACACTCACCAGGGTAAAAAGAATATCAAATACAAGGAGAAGCAATTTTTTAAAAGAAAACCAACACTGTTAAAGTGAGGCATCAAAAAAAAAAAGTAGAATAAATAGCATCTGATGCAGTAAGGTTAATAGAACAAAAGAAAGAAAACTTCAAATGAAGTATAACATTCTAAGGTGGATACAAGATAATACCACTCCCATGAAGAAATAACAGAGTCATTTTAAAGTATAATTATTCCAAAATAACAACAAAAACATACATATTTTAATAATATTTCAATTTTAGGATTAATTAAATACGCATAATATGAAAAGCAAATAAGAAATTATGCTAATGTCAGTAATAAGATTTTAGTGGAATAGAAAATTAAATCAAAAAAATTAAGTGAAAACTCTGTAATATTCTTTTTAAAAATTCCAGTAAAAATCTCTTTTAATTGGAAATATCAGTAGACACATATTTCTTAGCTCTGTCTGCTTAAAGGGCATGGGAACATTGACAACCCAGTAGCAATGAGTACCCCTAATACCGGATTATGGTCTCCAAATATCTTTTCTCACCAAGAAGAACCAAGGTTCCTCGAAGAATGCCCAGTACGAGCCTTGCAGAGAATGCACTAGATAAGTCTGGAACATCTTGCTGTGCTAGAAAGCAAGGAAGCTATGAAGGAGTACTAGAATCATTTCAAAAAATACAAAGCCTATTTTGACTCCCATTGGCTAAAGAATAGAAATTTGAACATCAAAAAAGAATCATGACTCTAATGGATAGAAACACAACAAATATATAAAAATCCATGGCTTCATAATAAAACTCCAAAATTTATATGGCTAACAAACTTTAGAGGTTTTTTTTAATTCCAAAAAACTGTGAAATAAAGTGAAATTATCGGTAGTTATATTTTCTGTATAAACTATTTCAGGGTGGGTAGCTAAAAAGTTGATAAGGGAATATTCTCCTTTGTAGAATAATTATTTCTGTTATTGGCAAAATCAGCATTTTTCTGCTGCTAATAATGGTTAATACAAGATTATTAATGACTGTTAAAGATAAAAGGTCAATAAGGATCTTTATAATGGCTGGGTCAGGCAGACAATACCTGAATCCAGTGAATGATTTTAAAAACATTAAGAAAGGGGCTTCCCTGGTGGCGCAGTGCTTGAGAATCTGCCTGCTAATGCAGGGGATACGAGTTCGAGCCCTGGTCTGGGAAGATCTCACATGCCACGGAGCAACTAGGCCCGTGAGCCACAACTACTGAGCCTGCGCGTCTGGAGCCTGTGCTTTGCAACAAGAGAGGCCACGATAGTGAGAGGCCTGCGCACTGCGATGAAGAGTGGCCCCCGCTTGCCACAACTAGAGAAAGCCCTCGCACAGAAAGGAAGACCCAACACAGCCAAAAATTAATTAATTAATTAATTAATTAAAATGTTAAAAAAAAACACTAAGAAAGAAAGAACTATCTTTGTATTATGTACCTAGTAACACCTATGGATTAACCTTGTCAAAACCTGTGGATTAACCTTGTCAAAACCTGTGGATTAACCTTGTCAAAAGTTGAATCTGAATCTCATCAAGCAGTTAAATCAAAATGTTAGTTTACAGGGAATTCAGGTGACAGGAAAACATGTTAAATGATACCACAAAGATACAATCAACAAAATCCAAAATATGAGAAGTTATACAGAACAAATAACTTTATTCCTTCAATTAACAAATAACAATTTTTAAATGATTGGGAACTATTACAAAGAGACTTAAGAGACAAATTAACCAAATGCAAAGTGTGGACTTATTCTTATTTGAACAATCCAACTGATATAGATACTCAGAGAAAATTGTTTATGAACCAGGTACATATTAAATGATATCAAGGAATTATTGTTAATTCTATTAAGAATGATAATGGTACTTAGTTAAATTGAAATGTCCTTCCCTATCAGAAATATTTAAGTACCTACCAATGAAGTGATATATCTTGTATTTGCTTTAAAAATACTTCAGCAAAAATTATATATTTATGTAATGTTATATTATATAATATTTGACCTATATCTACACATGCATATATATGGTACCTATGTAAGAATGGCTCAAAGTGGGAAATATTGATAATTCTTGAGATTGATAATGAATATGTGGGGTCTCATTATACTTACGCAAAAAACACACACACGTATACACACACAGCTTTAATATTTCACTCAAAATGCAGCATGAAAAGGCCAAGGAAGTAGATTGAAAGGTTTCAGAAATCTCTCTGGAAATGCAAATGGAGGGACCAAAGAAAATGGAAAGGGGAAATATTTGCAATGGTTGTTTTAATTTCAGAATTTTTAAAAGGCAGAAAATTTTAAAGTGCTGAGTAGAATAAATGAAAAAGATCCATTTCCTAGACACATCCTGGTGAAATTTTAGGACATCAAAAAAATCTGAAAATCCTTCAGAGAGGAAAAAAGACATTACCTATTAAGGAGCAAGAATTGACATATAACTTCTCTGGTAAAAATGAATACACAGCAGCAGAAGAATATCTCCAGTGGTTTAAGAGAGAAATCGTTTTTTTCAGCTTTATTGAGATATAATTGACAAATAAAATTATAAGTTATTTAAACTGTACAACATTGATGATTTGTTATCCTGTACATGGTAAATGTATCCCCTCCATCTAGTTAACACATCTGTCATCTCACATATTTATCCCTTGGGTCTGTGAGAACATTTAAAGTCTACTCTCTTAGCAAGTTTCAATTATACAATACAGTGTTATCAACTATAGTCACCATGTCATACATTTAGATCCTCAACCTTATTCATCTTATAACTGAAAGTTTGTGCCCTTTTACCAGACCCTCCCTAGGGAGAGAAGTAATTTTGAAGCTAGAATTTCATATCATTTACATGAAAAGGCAAAGACATTCTCAGTTAATATAATACTCATAAACCCTCCTTGAAAGATTAATTAGGGAATTTACTTAAGAAAAAATCAGTTATAAAACAAAAACATGTAACGGTAATTACAAAGTATTGTTTGTAAGGAGTAATAAAAAAAATAAGTAACTAAAATCCCAGATGATCGCAACATGGGCAGAAAGGGAAAGCAGGAAAAAAAGGAATTAGGTGTTATGGATAGGATTAGCCCAACGTTATTTATAAAAGTATATTTAAATATGTTTAAAATTTTTTAATTTAAAATATAAATGCTAAAATGAAAAAGACATACAATATCAAGTGTTGGCAAAGATATGGAGCAAATAGAACTCTCATACACTGTGGTGAGAGTTCAAATTTGTTAGTCACTTTAGGAAACTGGTCTTGTCTACAAAAGCTGAATGTACACAAGCTGTATGACCCAATAATTTCATTTATAGAAATACAGTGACAGAAATGAATAGTAATGTACATCAAGAGATTTGTACTACACTCTGTATGACAGTCTCTAGGTCCATCCATTTCTCTACAAATGACCCAATTTCACTCCTTTCTATGGCTGAGTAATATTCCATTGTATATATGTACCACATCTTCTCTTTTGTTTTGTTTTGTTTTGTTTTGCGGTATGCGGGCCTCTCACTGTTGTGGCCTCTCCCGTTGCGGAGCCCAATAGTGGGATTGCTGGGTCATATGCTAATTCTATTTTTAGTTTTTTAAGGAACCTCCATACTGTTCTACATAGTGGCTGTATCAATTTACATTCCCACCAACAGTGCAAGAGGGTTCCCTTTTCTCCACACCCTCTCCAGCATGTAACCCAGCAATCCTACTACTGGGCATATACCCAGAGAAAACCATAATTCAAAAAGACACATGCACCCCAATGTTCATTGCAGCCCTATTTGCAATAGCCAGGTCATGGAAGCAACTTAAATGCCCATCGACAGACAAATGGATAAAGAAGATGTGGTACATATATATATACAATGGAATATTACTCAGCCATAAAAAGGAATGAAATTGGGTCATTTGTAGAGACGTGGATGGACCTAGAGACTGTCATACAGAGTGAAGTAAGTCAGAAAGAGAAGAACAAATATCATATATTAATGCATATGTGTGGAATCTAGAAAAATGGTACAGATGAACAGGTTTGCAAGGCAGAAATAGAGACACAGATGTAGAGAACAAGTGTATGGACACCAAGGGTAGAAAGTGGGGGTGGGAGATGGTGGTGGTGGTGTGATGAATTGGGAGATTGGGAATGACATATATATACTAATACGTATAAAATAGATAAGTAATAAGAACCTGCTGTATAAAAAAATAAAATAAAATTCAAACAAAATAAAACATGAAATAAAAAAGACTTGTACTAGACTATTCATGACTGTATTATATGTACTGATAATTGCCAAACACTGGAAACCACCCAAATGGCCATTAACAGTAGAACAGATAATTTTTGACATAGTGAGATAATGAGGTATTGTACAACAATGAGAATGAACTAAAACTACATGCAATAACATAGATGAATCTCACAAATATAATGTTATCAAAAAAAAAGATACTGCATTACTCCATGTATATAAAGTTCAAAAGTAGGCCAAACTAATCTATATGGTAAATGTCAGGATAGTGGTTATTCTTGGGAAGTGGATTAGAATTGAAGAGAGCTCAGGGAACCTCTGGATGCTATTAAAGATCTCTGGTCTTGATCTGGGTGTGAAAAATCATCAAGTTGAAGAACTCTGAAAACTCAAAAAGAAGAAAACAAACAACATGATTAAAAAATGAGCCAAAGACCTTAACAGACACATCACCAAAGAAGATATACAGATGGCAAATAAGTACATGGCCATGATATGTCATCAGGGAAATGCAAATTAAAACAATAGTGAGATACCACTACACACCTATTGGAATGGCCAAACCCAAAACACTGCACCACAGCCACTTTGGAAGACAGTTTGGAGGTTTCTAACAAAACTAAGCACATTCTTCCCATATGATTCAGTAGTTGCGCTTCTTCCTATTTACCCAAAGGAGTTGGAAATTTGCGTCCACACAGAAACCTGCACGTGGATATTTATAGCAACTTTATTTGTATTTGCCAAAACTTGGAAGCAAACAAACTGTACTTCAGTAGGTGAATGGATAAATAAACTGTGCTACATCCAGATAATGTAATATTCAGCGCTAAAAGGAAATGAGCTATCAAGCCAAGAAAAGAAATGGAGGAATCTTAAATGCATATTACTAAGTGAAAGAAGCCAATCTGAAAAGGCTACATACTGTATGATTCCAACCATATGACATTCTGGAAAAGACAGAACTATGGGGACAATAAAAAGATCTGTGGTTGCTAGGAAAAAGGGGGATGATGGGGGAGTGAACAGGCAGAGCACAGAAGAGTTTAGGGAAGTGAAAATACTTCGTATGATATTATAATGACAGATATACGTCATTATACTTTTGTCCAAACTCGTAGAATGTACAATACCAAGAGTGGTGCCTGAAGTCAACTATGGACTTTGGGTGATTATGATATGTCAGTGTAGGTTCATCCTTGGTTATAAATGTACCATTCTGGTGAGTACCTGTATGAGGGCAGGGGGCATAGCGGAAATCTCTGTACCATCTTCTCAGTTTTGTTGTAAAACCTAAAACTAATTTTAAAGATACACTCTTTTTAAAAAATCATCAAGTTGTGTGTTTGTGATTTCTTGCTTTGAAATCAATAAAATATTCAAAACTTTAGAGAACCCTTGAAAAATAGAATTTATTTAAAATGTAGAACTTCCAAACTATGAATGGAAGTAAAAATAGAATGATTGACCAACCCAAAAATAAATAGAAAAGGAAACATCAAGGAATAAGAAGCATGGTAGAGTACAAAACATGATGTGGCAAAAATAAGTCCAAACTTATCAGTAATTCTTTTTAAAGTGTGAATGGCTTATATTTACTTCTTAAAAACAGAAACTCTCAGATATAATTCAGTTCTAAATCTAGTTTGTAGGATTTATAAAAGACCCATTTAAGCAAAATGACACAAAAGATTTGAGTTGATGAAAAATCTGTAACAGATAAATATTAACAAAAAACCTGATGTATTAATATTTAATAGTAAAAAAGTAGACTTTAAGACATTTAAAAAGGACAAAGCTATTTCAAATTTATCAAAGAAATAATTTACCAAGAAGGAAAAACAGCCAAGTATGTCTTCAAAGTATAGAAATCAATAGAGACGTTGGCAAAACCATATTATGTGAAGAAACTTTAATATGGGCTCTCTCACACAGAAAATATATATACAGTCTGCTCAAAAACAAATGGAACATTTACAAAATGTAATTACATACTACATAATTTTATTTCAAATCCTATAAAAATGAAATTTTAAAACCCTTTACTAAAGATAAGCCAAATTACCATATGATTATATCAATCATGAGTGAAAAATATATTACCACAATAATTACATGTTTTTTCTGTCATAACTGCAATCTGGTTTGTTAAAGAGTAGAATTACACAAGACCGTGATAAAGCTCTAGTTATTGCTCAGGGCTATCAGTGTGAAAAAAAATAATGTGAATGAATAGAAATATGACCTAAGTCTCAGAATTTTTCTTAATAAGCAGCCTTGAGAGAATCTTGGATTGCACTGGTCTGCATATCAATCTTACAAGTCTCTAAATTCAACAACTTTTAACATGTGAACTCTGGGGCAGAAGAGAGGAATTTCAGTATTACATTTTGAAGGCTATTTAGGCACAATAGATGCTAATGTCAGCTAATTCACACATTACCCAGTTTTGCTGCCCAGGAAGCAAATGTGTGCAACTCATAAGACCACCACCAATATTGACTCTTTCCTTTCCCTGTGCATGTATTCCATTAGTTACAATAAAGGCCCTTGTAACTGGGAACAATATAAGCAACAGTATTTGGGACAGTGTGCCTTGAGGCTAATTCTCTATTGGCAGAATAGCTCTATAATTCTCTTGCTTTGCCAAGAAACATTGCCTCACATTAAATGGGAATTGAGTCTAAGTTTGGGCTCCTTTTTGAGGACAGAAGAATCTTATAAGAAATTTCCCCTGAAAAAGACAGTAGCTTAGTTGTAAATGGAGCCCTTGTTTCTTAAGATGATAAACCAGTTACTTATTTTCACTGAACATGTTTTTCAAGTGGAGAGAGAATCTAGAACTGTATGTTCTAAAACCAATTTATAAATTTTCTGTAAGACATCTTTTGTCCAGCCTTCATCTTTTTCTCCCAAGAATATAGTATATTTGATTCAGAACTTTACAAAGGAATAGCCAACTGGATACGAATCATTGAATTTTTTTACCCCAAACCATACAAACTTCACTCTGTGTGTGTGTGTGTGTGTGTGTGTGTGTGTATGCGTATGCGTGTATGCATAGGTATGCTGGTTAATGTTTAAGAACTGGCCCCTCTGGAAAAGAAAAGAAAAAATGCTGATTTGTAACATTTGCTGGTTTTCATACTCCCTTCATTACAGATTTCAAGCTACCAACGTCAGTCCTGAAAAATTAACAATCTGCTCTCACAAGCTAGTGCAAGCAAGTTCCAGCACACCAGTTGTGAGGGGGGCGGAGTGGGGGAATACCCTTGCACCATCAAAATTGAATTGATAGTTGTATCTGTATCTAGCTAGTCTGAATATGTAGTTTAGGGTATCTGATTTATGGTAAATGTAACTTTTGATAATCTCATTATATTTTTACTTAGGCAAAAATTCTGCAGCATAAGTATCATCTCTTTATACCATCAGATCTCAGTGGGAGTTGGTTAAATATAATAGCACAAGAGAAAAATCAACACTATAGTTGTAACTCTACAGAATACGAGCAGATTTTAAAGAAATATTTTAAGGGCTCCCAAAACAGAGCCTAAAGGCAATAAGCAGATCTTTGAGTTAGTTTTTTTTTTTTTTTTTTTTTAATGTGAGGTAAATAATAATCATTACCTTCGTGCTCTGTTCTGCCCTGAAAAGAGCTTCAAGCTGTATTTCGGAAATGTAACATTTAAGTCATACTGAGAGCTTTTCCTTTTAAAGCAGATAACAGCTTTTATAGATGTGAAGGGATGTCATTCACCTCCACTCCGGGTCTGTGTGACTCCGAAAAGCTTTGTATGATTTTCAAATAAGAGGAATGATCTTACCTATATCTTCTCCCAACCTAGAAATGGGCTCCTTTTAATTGGGAAACTAGAGGGCATGAAGCCTGGTTTTTCCCTAAGTTATTGTACCATCTAATTGCTATTCAAATTTTTGAAACAAGACATCATTTTCTAAACATTGGTAAATTTGTTCTATTCAATTTTATGCATTATACCAAACAACACACATAATTATTAAGAAATATTAGAAAATTTTCAATTCACAGCATTAGTTCTCCAAGAAATTGCAGTTCTAAATAAAGAGTTTTAGGAATGAAAGGAATTTAGATGATACGTTAAACATCAATCAACACTGCCAGTTCACCTGGTACAGCCAAGAAATTTGGTAACTAGGATGGTATTCCACCTATGAAAAGAACAAAGCAAGCTGGAGGTAATAACCACAGTAATGATAACTAACACTTATTGAAGCACTTACACATATTTATCCACTTAAGGGTTTTTAGACTGTATTTTATAAAGTTAGTTAAGATTACATTTCACTAGTAAGAATACTCTACAGTATTGGTAATATTAATTATCTAAGTGAAATGAAATAGCTTACAGGTAATAGGTGTCAATCTTTTGCTATCTGTTGGCTCTTTTTAAAAACTGGTTTATCATCATGTTCTAACATCTTTCATGTCAATCTATAAAAGGAGTTATTATCCTGAAAGTGAAGAAGTCACTTTCAAATACAACCATAATTTTGAGCACTTAATACTTGAGAATCTGTTTTTGCACTTTCAATTAATTCATCAAATGTTTCTGAAGCCCCTGCCTTATGCTAAGTCTGGGAGAAACCCTGGGCTATTGCATCAAAAATAATTGGGTTAGGTGACTTAAATGTTGTTTATACCCCTTTTCCTGATGTATGACCTAAAGGAGAGTTTTAGATATTGCAGCAAACAGTAATTCCAAAGCATAACTTAAATGTGTACTCTTAGTAGTAAAATAAATGATGAACATCAATTACTCAGTTGAGTTTGATATATTAACTAGAAATATGTAAAAATTTATTATTAAGTTGCAAATGAACCAAAAGGAATTTGATCAAAGTGTCCTGGTTTGAAATATGTTTAACTGAGTACCAATAACATCATTAACATTATAAAAATATCATTGTTTCCAAATAAATCATCATCATTGAATTTTTCCTTATTTCTGAGCTTAATCATTCTTATTATGTTTTATTTCTACCATAGCCAAAATGCTGTTCTTAAATAAATAACAATAGAAGAAATATTTAAGAATATAGGTAGCAAGATGGTTGACATCAGCTGTTTTCTGACTAGAGCTGAGGCTACCATAGATTTTCCATGGAGTATTGGGACAAAGATAGTTTTATGGAAATAAATCCATGTAAAATGTTTCTCTTTCATGATTGTCCTTCTGCTTCACAAGAGAAAGGACATTGCTTTAGGGATATAAAAGCCTCTGGAGCACCAAAGACACTGATTTGACATGTTGGCGTAGGTGCTGAGCAAGTTAACAGCTGGGTAAGAAATCATTTTTTTCAATCAGGGAATATTCAATTCCTTGCCCTAAAATATTTTAAAAGGAACTAAATCAAATGTCACATGATAGATCATTAAATTTTTTTTTTTTTTTTTTTTTGCGGTACGCGGGCCTCTCACTGTTGTGGCCTCTCCCGTTGCGGAGCACAGGCTCCGAACGCGCAGGCTCAGCGGCCATGGCTCATGGGCCCAGCCGCTCCGCGGCACGTGGGATCTTCCCGGACCGGGGCACGAACCCGTGTCCCCTGCATCAGCAGGCAGACTCTCAACCACTGCGCCACCAGGGAAGCCCAAAAATATTTTTAAGGTTGTATTAGACAGGGTCCTCCAGAGAAACAGAACCAATAGGAGATGTATATTTTAATATATAAAGCTTAGGCAGATCCCAGAAAAATAGTCTTTCCACATATTTTCATAATCTGGCTACGCTGTCACCTTAAGCTTAGGAGGTCAAAAATCATTATGGAGATGGATATATCCTTTTCTTAAGGAAAGAATTCCAGAGTATCTTGACTAGATTTGTTCTTCTTAGGCAACATGATTCCTAACTTTAGCAGTCTTGAGTCTAAAATCTGCAGGGCATACCAGCAGGTTGAAAATTCAGGCAGAATTTCTACGTTGCAGTCTTGAAGCAGAATTGCTTCTTCAGAAAACCTCAGTCTTTTGCTCTTAAAGCCTACAACTGATTGCATGGGCCCATCATGTTAAGGTCAACTGATTATACATGTTAATCATCTTCACAAGTGACTTCACAGCAACATCTAGACTAGTATTTGATCAAATGACTGGGCACCATAACCTAGACAAGTTGACACATGAAATTAACCATCACAAAGATCGTATATGATTTTTTGCATAGGACTCAAGAGTTCAAAAAACTGAATGACATTGCTATAACAAAACTTCCATTCCTGTTTACTTATATTTAAATAGACATAATCTTTCCACCTGAAAATATGAAAATTAGAGCAGAATTGATACTCAACCCTGTCTCATTCTAACAATAAGTAACATTCATCCATGTCTACGTAGGGTTATTTGTAGAAAATTTCCATCCATCTCCCTAAAAAATGCATTTCCTTAACAATTGTATGTAGTATTTTATAATATATATTTGTGCTATTTAGTTCAATTGTGTACTAATAATTGTAATAAAAAAAACTCACTTTAAAGAATCTTTAATACTTAGACCCTTATAGACACAAATCTTTAAAATATTATTTCCAAATGGGTACACATAATTTTATTACAGAGTAATCTGATAATTAATAAAAGATTTTTAAGCATAAAAATATGTTAGGATAAAATTCTGTGGGAGGAGGAGAATGGAAACACAAGTACAAAGCAAACTAAAAGTGGAATTCTAGTTTGAAAGGTTGATTCACTGATTTTTTTTTTAATGGATTATGGTTAGCAACACACTGCTGTGGTTTTTAGGTTATACTGAGTGTTTTTAAAGAGTTTTATTTTAAAAGATCAGTATTTGCATCATACTGGAAATGATACCTTTGTTTATAATTATGATGAGAAATTTTAAATGTACATTTAGATGGGCAAGAAGGTATATATTTTTTCAAAATTCTTTTAGCAGATATTTAAGGAAAAAATGTTAGAAGGCTAGTCTCATGTGTCTTGAGAACACAAAAGTCTAAAAATAACTCTGTCCTAAACCAAGGAAACTCTTCAAGTTCTCAACTCTACAGAATATATTGCTGAAATAGGACTGAACCTTAGAGATAATCTAATTCTGTTCCATTATTACAAATGTGGAAATTGGACCCAAAAAGGGTAAAAAGAGTGTCTCTCCACCTACTCCAGTATCTTTGACTACATCATGATGTAGAGATGTCTTGATGAGGAGATTTGGCACGTCATCTTGCTATCCAGACAAGAATTAAAGAGGCAGATATACAGCCTCATAATGTTAAGTATATGAAAAATATAGACATTATAATGATATCTCATTAAGAAATTTTATTTTTTTAGCACTTTCAGGATTACCATTTTTTTCTAAGGATAAATTTAGACTTTGTCCCAGGACTTTCAGATCTTAACATGAACCTATTTAACAGTCTGATTCTGACATATAAACTCCTAAAGTGTATAAAATAGCTACTAATAATCATCCTCCTTAGATCGCAAATGCCTGAGAGCCATTGTGTTAGTGTGAAAGGTGAACCTAAATGCTTTTTCTGAGGTAAAGTGTTTATTTAATATAATAATTAATAGGATTTTATTAAATGAAAAATAGGAGAGAAAATAGACAAAATAATATCATATTCATTTGTGGCAATTTACTACTGTAGGTGGTATTTTCTTTTCCTTTATTTTTCCCCAAATCTTCTACAATGTGATTGTATTATTTTTACAGTGGAAGACAGTTTTCAGGAATGTTCAGAGAATATACACTGCTCTAGGTTCACATTTTTGGATTTTAGACAAAAGGTCAACATTGGTGGAGGGAGAAGAAAAATTTTAGGGCTTTAAATAGAGGTGTACTAAGAGATATAAGGTATAAAATGAGTATTAAATGCATTTATGTCTTCACATGTTTTATGTAATACAATTATTTCATGTAATCGATTGAAGAAGAAATGAAGTCTAACCCTTTTGGGTTGTAACCCATGAACTTTAGCCCCAGAGTAGTATCTGTGAAAGATGCACAGTCCAAACTTGCAAATTCCATTCTTTAGTTAAACCTCTGTAAAGACAGTAAAGGGGATCCATTTCTGAGCATTCAGCCAAACATCACGGCTGACGTCTCACTTCCCCCCATCCTCTCCAGTCCTGTCAAATTCCATACCCACTAGAGCCTTTCACTTGCCAAAACCAAGGGAAGGGAAAAACAAAACAAAATGAAAAAAAAAAAGAAAATTATTTTCTCTTTAAGTCCTGGCCCAGAACTGTTTCTTTCTCTGTCCCTACTGTTTTATGCAGAGATTCAAACACTTTTGTTGGGTCCTCCTGCCTCTCTCCCTTTTCAACTGTATTGATGAATATAGGTGGGGTGGGAGAGCATTAGTGGGTTAGGAGTTGATTCTTGAATGGTTTTGCTTCACTTGAAACTATCCAAGTTTACCTTTAGAAAAGAAAAAGAAAAGCTAAATGGTTACTCACAAAACCTTAGCAAATGCATTTTACTTATGATTCGTGCAACAAAAATCAGAATTCGGAGAGAATATTCACCTCCTAAAAAAAGTGGCACTAACAACAAAAAAAACTCATAGTCACTGAAGCTCTATGAAATGTGTACTTTGCAGGAAGTTAGTGTCGATGTGCATATGCAATGTGTTAGAATCACTAACTACAGGTATATAGATTCAACACATGCAGAAGCCTATGGAAACAATGATGTAGCAGTGCCTGGAAAGACCCAGCCATTTGATCTTCCTCATGTTTGCCTAGCAAATTTCTCTTTTGGCTTCTACGACTTGATACCTCCTGCTCGGTAATAAATCATTTTTATTTCATAAAATGGCCTCTTAGAGAATCTTTGGTCTACCCATGATGATCTACTTGATCACACCCATGTCTGGTGGCAACAGCACCCACGGTGTGGTTCAGCACCCACTGCCTCCTGCCCCAGGTTCTCAGCCTCCTGGATCACACCATTGCCTAGCCCTGAGGCACTGGTGCACAAGAGCAAATAGAAAATCATTCTTGCACTGATTGAAAAAAATGAAAATAATGAATAAATTTTAAAATACTTAAAAATTCCATTGTCTAGATCTTTATCTTCCAAATAAATGATCTCTGTAGATAAATTCCATAATTTACTTTTTTAGAGGAAAGAAGAGAAGATACAAAAGGGAACGTAGTGCTGGAGAGCAATATACAGGCAGGACACTACATAGATTAGCCCCTTGACCAAAATATAGTCCTTCACACTGCCTGAACTGTGTGATTTAATTAGCCAGACTATGTAAAACACCACTACTGGAGGCACTTTAGGGTTAACATATATCTTCCTTTGAAGTACAAACAATCTTGGAGTCTTACATTTAAATCAGATTATTTTCTAATCGTAAAACTTATATGAACCATAAAGCATCCAGAATTGCAAAAGCAATCCTGGGGAAAAAGAAAAAGGAGGAAGCATAACCCTCCCAGACTTCAGAAAATACTACAAAGGTACAGCAATCAAAACAGTGTGGAAGTGGCACAAAAACAGACATATGAATCAATGGAACAGAATAGAGGGCCCAGAAATAAACCCATACACCTACAGTCAATTAGTCTTCGACAAGGAGGCAAGAATATACAATGGAAAAGACAGTTTCTTCAGCAAGCAGTGTTGAGAAAGTTGGACAGCTGCATGTAAATCAATGAAGTTAGAACACACCCTCACACCATGCACAAAAATAAACTCAAAATGGCTTAAAGACTTAAATATAAGACATGACACCATAAAACTCCTAGAAGAGAACATAGGCAAAACATTCTCTGGCATAAATCGTACCAATGTTTTCTTTGGTCAGTCTACCAAAGCAATAGAAATAAAAGCAAAAATAAACAAATGGGATCTAACCAAACTTACAGGCTTTTGCACAGCAAAGGAAACCATAAACAAAATGAAAAGACAACCTATAGACTGGTAGAAAATATTTGCAAATGATGCAATTGACAAGGGCTTAATTTCCAAAATATACAAACAGCTCATACAGCTCAATAACAAAAAAACAAATGACCCAATCAAAAAATGGGCAGAAGACCTAAATAGACATTTCTCCAAAGAAGACATACAGGTGGCCAACAGGCACAAAGAAAAGATGTTGACATCACTAATTATTAGAGAAATGCAAATCAAAACTACAGTGAGGTACCACCTCACAACAGTCAGAATGGCCATCATTATAAAGTCTACAAATAACAAATGCAGGAGAGGGTGTGGAGAAAAAGGAACTCTCCTACACTGTTGGTGAGAATGGTGCAGCCACTATGGAGAACAGTATGGAGGTTCCTCAAAAAACTAAAACTAGAGTTGCTATATCATTCAGCAATCCCACTCCTAGTCATATATCTGGACAAAACTCTTAATTCAAAAAGATACATGCACCCCTATGTTCATACCAGCACTATTCACAAAAGCCAAGACATGGAAGCAGCCTAAATGTTCATTGATAGATGAATGGATGAAGAAGATGTGGTACATATATACAATGGAATGTTACTTAGCCATAAAAAGAGTGAAGTAATGCCATCTGCAGCTACATGGATGGACCTAGAGATTATCGTGCTAAGTGAAGTAAGTCAGAAAAGGAAAGACAAATAACATATATCACTTACATGTGGAATCTAAAATAAGACACAAATGAACTTATCTATAAAACAGAAACGGACTCACAGATATAGAGAACAGATTTATGGTTACCAAGGGAGAGGGGGGCAGGGATAGGTTGGATTGGGAGTTTGGGTTTAGCAGATGCAAACTATTATATGTAGAAAAGATAAACAACAAGGTCCTACTGTATAGCACAGGGAACTATATTCAATATCCTGGATAAACCATAATGGAAAAGGAAAAAAACTCAGTTCAGGAGCTTCCCTGGTGGTGCAGTGGTTAAGAATCTGCCTGCCAATGCAGGGGACATGGGTTCGAGCCCTGGTCCGGAAAGATCCCAAATGCCACGGAGCAACTAAGCCAGTGCG
Organism: Aethalodelphis obliquidens; assembly: GCF_003676395.1. NCBI lineage: Eukaryota > Metazoa > Chordata > Mammalia > Artiodactyla > Delphinidae > Aethalodelphis > Aethalodelphis obliquidens. The sequence continues at coordinate 1,221,072 of NW_020838025.1, read as the reverse complement.
CCACAACTACTGAGCCTGAGCTCTAGAGCCTGCGAGCCACAACTACTGAGCCCGCATACCGCAACTACTGAAGCCCGCACGCCTAGAACCTGTGCTCCACAACAAGAGAAGCCACCACAGTGAGAAGCCCGCGCACTGCGATGAAGAGTAGCCCCCGCTTGCAGCAACTAGAGAAAGCCCGCGTGCAGCAACGAAGACCCAACACAACCAAAAATAAATAAAATAAATACATTTTTTAAAAAACGATCTGAGCATTTCACTATACATAAATTATAAAAAAAAAACTCAGTTCAAAATCAATCAATCAGATTCTTTTCATACTAAAACGTGATTAGAAGGAGTTTCAGAAAAGAGATGATTTTGAGTGGTATGAAGAATCCACTCAAGTAGAGAAGAAATAGGCGATATTGGAGCAAGGAGGCCTTCTGTGAACAAGGCAAGACTATAGTGGTGAACCTAGGTTGATAATGGAAAGAGGTCCTGAAGAGGCTGGAAAGAAGTATAAATAGGGAGGTAGGATACAAAAAACATTTCATGAGCTGGTCCTAGTTTTGCCTAGGACCAGTACTTTGCCCAGGAAAAGAGGGGAAAATGCCTTCCAGCACTGAATATCACCCTCAGATTCTCTCTGTGGACCAGCCCTCCATCCTGCCTAGCCTCTATCCAGTTTTTCACTTATGCAACACTTACTAATAGTTATGCTTATACTTTACAGGAAGTGTTAAGTGGAATTTTGGAGGTCTGATGATCAGCTAACCATCATCAAAACTCCACTTTGTAGGGAAATATGCAACAAGTACCCCCAAATACAAACTCAACTTTTTCTGAGAGATGCATATGAGGAAAAAAAAAAACTTAGAATCTTTATATAGAACATACAGAAAGAGAAAAAAGTATTATAAGTAGCTAAATAGAATGCACAAAAATGATTGTCCTATTTATACAGTAATGCACATTAGTTAAATCGGATCATTTTCCCTTAATTTTTAGCTGATACTATTGCCAGGAAAGGGAGTTTTTCTTTGGGGTTTAGACCTAGGCAGAGGAAGAACAGTATTTTGCAGTATGGATTACTTTGGGGGGTCTTATAGACCAAGTTACAGAGATACATAACAAATCTTGGGACGATATAAAACTTAAAGGTCCAGTAGGAACTCAAACATGTTTTTGGACAAATAGGCTATATATGGTTAACTCGAGAGTTAAATGTTAAGTAGCGAGATGTTTTATTTATTTAGTTTTATTTATTAGGGATTATTCTATAGAAGAATGGAAAAGGACATTTAAGGGAAGGGAGAATTGCTAGTTAGTGAGTTTGAGGAAGGGGTGCAACAGAGTGATGTGGAAAAGGGCAGGATTAGTGTGTCCTACCTGATGCATTAACCCAGACAGGACAAAAGGAGCAGACAGGGTGAGAGGGTTTTTATAGGGTTATATTTCTTAAAGTAATTCAATACCAGTATTAAGGCCTTAAAGGATCTTGTTGTTGTTGTTTTTTTAACATCTTTATTGGAGTATAATTGCTTTACAATGGTGTGTGAGTTTCTGCTTTATAACAAAGTGAATCAGCTATACATATATCCCCATATCCCCTCCCTCTGCGTCTCCCTCCCACCCTCCGTATCCCACCCCTCTAGGTGGTCACAAAGCACGGAGCTGATCTCCCTGTGCTATGCAGCTGCTTCCCACTAGCTATCTATTTTACATTTGGTAGTGTGTATATGTCCATGCCACTCTCACTTCGTCCCATCTTACCCTTTCCCCTCCCCGTGTCCTCAAGTCCATTCTTTACGAAGGATATTGTTGTTAAAGGGAATAAGAAACTGAGTCATAAAATGACTTCACAAAATACATTTCACACCCTGAACTAGGCCTTCTATTTTAGACGAGCTGTATATCCCTCAATTTGTCTCCGTTTATAGATGGAAGAACACACAGAATTAGATTATTAACAAGACACCCAAGGCAGCGCCTCTCCATTATATAAAACCATAAAAATTCTTTCTGGGGAAAGTAACTCCATCCTTGGACATCTTAGTTGTTGAATGTTGTGCCGGCTTAGATTGCAAAAATTACATAATCTCTCTGAGGGCTACAGTCCTTTCATCCTCTTAGCTGGCATAAAAACAGCTAAGCACTGTCAAACAGCACTGGAACAAATGTGCGGGTATGTTCTATCACTTCATTTATACCACAAATCCAATTCTTGGCTTTTAAAAAATGAACTTGATTTATCCTTCCTCCAAGTAGTGTTCTGTCATGATCCAAGACTGGGGGAAGTAGGTTCTGATTTCAAGAGTGTTTAATCCCTTGAAAGAAGAATTCTTTAACAGGATCAGAATTGTAGAGTTCAATGGGTCTTAGAGTTTTTCTAGTCTAAGTCCTTCATTTTACAGATGAAGCCACTAAACACCAGAAAATTATTTGTCCAAGATCACACACCTAGTTAATGGAAGAACAGAAACCAGGTCCTAGACTTTTGAGTCTCAGGTTTACATACCTGTATACTAAAATTAAAATAGTTAAACTCACTCAGAGGTGTTATGGTTCTTAAACTTGTCTATGCAATAGAATCAGCAGAGGAATTATTTTTTAATATGAAATTCCCAGATTTCACCTTAGACAATTCAGTCAAAATCTCTGGGTAGGGAGACCTGGCTTCTATATTTTTTTTTAGTTTCCCAGGCAAATACGATATGAAACCAGTTTGAAAACCACTAGTCTACAAAAAGAGCCTTTGGCTAGAATGACCATATACTCCTCTTTTCCCATCATGTTCTTGGTGTGCATCTATTGTCCCAGGTCTATTTATTAACAGAGGCCCCTTTCACTCTCAGAGGTGTCCCAGAATGTATGAAAAACTACACCCCATCTTTAATCCATCTGATTTATAAGCACTGAAATAACATCGCCATTGGCAAAGGTAAAATTCACCTTAAAGTGTTAAGAAGCTAGAGCTAGGAATTATGATCCTCAAAGAGAAACCTGTTCAGCAACTCTGGAATTCTCCCCTTAGGAGAGAGAGATTTTTATCTCCATAATGATTTTTGGCTTCCTAATCTTAAGGTGACAGTGTAGCCAGATTATGAAAGAATTTGGGAAGACTGTTTTTCTGGGATCTACCTAAACTTAATATTATAAGAGTCTCCTATTTCCCTCGTCAAGAAATAGCCATTTATTAATGTTGAACACATGAAGAGTAAAGGAATCCTGACACAAAATCAAGGTATAAATGAAAATGTCAGGGCCTGTGACATATCCAAAAAACTCACTTATACAATTCAAGAGATTACTGAATTCTTGCATTTTAAAAAAATTTCCATTTATATTTGTTGTTTTTGATGTCGTTGCTTAATTTAGTCTGGACATTTTTATTTGTAAGTAACAGAAACCCAATTCAACTAGCTTAAGGTTAAAAAAAAGAGGGAAAGAAAATATTGACTATGTAACTAGGAAGGGAAAGAGTAGCCCCAGCATCAAGCATAAACATATTCAGGACCAGGTCATCAAGATCCTTTCATTCAGGTATCTACTCTTCTTCCATCTGAGAGTGGGCCTCATTTTCTCCTTTTGTTGGTAGACTCCATCCACATAAGGAGGGTAGTTGCCAGTGGCCTAAGATGTATATCCTTCCAAAGCAAGGGGAATCACAAAGGCAAGAAGCAATTTTCTACCCTTGTCCCAACAGAAAATATCCCAAGGAATTTGATTGGTTGAATGATGTCATTAAGTTAACTCTGAACAAATTTATGTGGCCAAGGGAATGGGTTCACCTATTGGACAAGGCTGAGTCTCATTCCTCTTCACGCATACTGGGGTAAATAAAGAAAGGGCCCATTGTATGAAGTTGGGAGGAGCACATAGGAAAGCGTACTGTATGGCTAAAAACAATATCTATCACATATCTCTGCCACTATCCTCATAGACCCTCAAAAAATAGATGCTTCAATCGATTAGTAGAGGAACTCTCACAACAGCTTTGGGGGTAGGGGAAGACTTGCTTGTTTTAAAATTGAAAGTAAGAAGGTAGGCAAGATGGAAAGTGTAAAGCTGCTTCTCCTAAATGCGTTATTCTAAATTCAAGATGTTGTTAAGAATGGCCTTTCTTTACATAAGCCCCTGTACCTCTATTGGAAAGTTGCTATTAGAAATGCAGTTACAAACCAATGAAAGAAAGTGACTGAAATCTCTCTTTTATTCTAGTAGAACACTTAGTGCAGATGGAGGAACATAAAATTACACAGGAATTCTAGAAAAGAATGAAATCCAGTCCCAGGATGTTCTAACCCTTCCCTGACCCCTAAAACTGAAGACTTTGCAATCAACACTTTAATGCTTTATATTCAAGTATCAGAATTTGTGGATTACTGAAATGGAGCCTGAAGAAAACCAATCAATGGAAAAGAGACTTGAGGTTAGGTAGTTAATTCTCTTTCTGATCAATTTTAGATAGGTGTGAATCCATAATTAATTCACAGGGAAGAAAACTAGAACATGAAGAAGTTGGCCTTTTTCTGGGAATTCCAGCCAATTATTATGGAGGTTAGAAACTGGACGCTGAAACAGGATATGCACTGGTCAGCACAATCACAATGGTCAGAGAAAGAAATGTTTTACCGAACTCAGCCACTAACTAACGACTCATTCCCATGCTTTAAGGAGCAAATTGTGATTCTTCATATCAAAGTTTTCCCAGTTTGAGATGCTAGTGTAAAAGGCAGATTCCTGGGCATCACTCCCATCCTAGCTGACTTAGAATCTCTGCTAAAAGGAACCTTCCCAGGAACCTTAGTTAATTCTTAAACAAGATAAACTTTAATAACTATTGCTTTACTATTTATTAATTACTAGTATAATATTCACCAGCTCCAATAGATCATTGTTTTTTCACTTTACATTTGAATCTTAATAAAAACAATACTTGATCAGTCTTGTCTTAAGTTTCTTAAGGAATTTAGAAAGGCTTTCCTTAAGTAGAGTTTAACTCGTGACTAGCCTACCTTAGGAAGAGACAAAGCTTCCCCGATCCTTTCTTCAGCAAACATTTACTGAATATTTATCATAGGGCAGCCTCTACTTTCTGTATTGGGGGTAGAGCAATGAACAAAATAGGAAAAGATGCTGCTTCCATAGACTACATTTTAGGTGAAAGAGAGGCACCTAATATAAAAAATGAAAATATACTGTAGGTTAGATAGTAATGCTTGCTAAAGCAAGGAATAAAACAGAATACAGCAATAGACAGTATATCAGGTGAGAGGGAAACAGTATTTGAAATTTAGGCTAACAGCTAACTCCACAAGAGCAACAGTAGAAGCTTAAGGAGTAAAATCTTTACCATACTGAGAGAAAAATAACTGCCAATATAGAATTTTATGCACAGCAATATTATTCTTCAGATATAGAGTGGGAAAGTACATTTTTAGGTAATAAAAAAACTGAGACTATTCAAAATTAATTCAAGATTAACTTCTAGTAATGGTAAAGAGTGGTCTCATGAACAAGCAACAGAGAACAAATATAAAGCATGGAAAAATTTTTAAATAAAACTATTTAAATTCAATACTAACTATCTAAAAGCATAAATAAACTCAAGAAAACTAGAAGCACTGGAAGGACTAAGAGTTTTTAACTCACAGCATGAAAACAATAGACGCAAATTTAGAAACTAAACTTCCCAAACCCCTGACTGATAGCTAAACTATTCATGTGTTATGGGGCCCCAGGGGACACCACAGAGAAGCAGATAGAAAACAGAGGATCATCTATTCTTGAAAAATAGAGTGATGTGGAGCTAGATATGTGAATTTAATCCTCTTCTTAAAGGAGTACATTCCAAATTTTGGGACGATCAAGTAGCAGAAAATCTAAAGCTCAGAATACAGATTCCAAAGCAAACAAACCAGCAGTGACTTACTTTATCCTTAGAATCTTCCCTTGCTTCTTTGCCCTGTTCTTATGTCTTTGCCCTCCTCTTTAACCCTGTCCTCTGTGGGTTTCTCCTAGGTCTAAAAAATTGGCTGTGGGCCAAGTATTTAGACATTTATGGAACCCTCACCACAGAAAGGGTTATCACATCTATAAATATGTTCAAAGAATTAAAGGAAAATATAGTACCAATGAATACACGGATAGGCAATCTCAATCAGGAAATAAAATTTTAAAATAATATTTTTAAATGATAATTCTCAAGCTGAAGAATACAAATATTAAATTAAATCTCTGGATGAACACTACAGCAGTTTGGAGATGGTAGAAAAACAAGGAGAACTTAAAGACTGCAATTGAATTACCCAATCTGAAAAATAGAAAAAAAAAATAAGACTAAAGAAGAGTAAATAGTACCATAGAGTCCTATGGGACAATAAAAAGCAGTGTAACACATCAGTAGTTGGAATCACAGGATAGGAGAGAAAGGGGAAGAAAATATATTTGAAGAAATAATGGCTGACAACTTTTAACATTTGATGAAAAACTTTAATTTACATATCTAAGAAGCTCAATAACTCAAGCAAGAAAAGCACAAAGAAATCCACTCCTAGACATATTGTAGTGAAACTGCTGAAAGACAAAGAGAAAATCTTGAAATCAACCATAGAAAAATTACCACAGATATAGAGTGAGAAGAAGAAGATTAAAAGCTGACTTCTCAGAAACTATGAAAGCCAGAAGACATTGGGACAACCTTTAAAGGGCTGAAGAAAAAAATGCTATTAACCAACAATTTTAAGTTCAGTGAAGCTTTTCTTTAAAACTGCAGGTTAAAAATCATATAAAAATCTCAATCATTGCAAAAAAAACTAATAAAATTCAAAATTCAATCATAATTTTTTAAAAAGTCTCTACTAAGAATAGAAGATAATGGCTTTAATCTCATACAGAAAATGTTTGTACACAATGATGAAATAGTGTAAGATTTCCTTTTCTTAGAGCAGTTTTAGGTTCATAGCAAAATTGAGAGAAAGTTCCTTTTCCCCTCCCCCTGCTAGAAACATGAGGGGAAATTTCTCTGATATTTACTGTGAAAATCTGTGTGAGCTCCTGGAGGTAAAACTAAAAAAGAATGGGGCTCCCCTATTACTGGGGCCTTCTGGAGTTTTTAACTCTCAGATTTGTCTACACTGAGCCTCCAGCAATTCATTATTTACAGTTTAGGTTTTCCGACCACAACACTGGTTCCCACAGAGATTTCTGTTCCAGTGTATGGTGATTCTCTGTATCCTCCTGTCTGTCTCTTGAATTTGGGGGCAGTCATCTGCCTTGTGACTTCACTTTTCTTATATAGCTAAGAAGAGTTGCTGATTTTTCAGTTGGTTTGGCTTTTTACTTGTTAGGACAGAGTGGTGACTTCTAGACTCCTTACGTGCAGAATTGAAAGTGTACTTTCCTTTTGAGATTGAGAACAAGACAAAGATATCTGCTGTCACTGTTTCTATTCAACATTATATCGGTTGAATAAGCCAGTTAAATAAGGGAAGGGGAATAAATAAAAAGGATAAAATCAATAAACTGTGCTACATTAAAATGAAGAACTTCTGTTAATCCAAAACACCATTAAAGAGTGAAAATGCAAGTCACTGAGTGACAAAAAATATATAATTCTACCCAAGGGCTCATATCCAGAATACATTAAAAACTTCTGCAAGCCAATAAGAAAGAGAGATGACCACAATAGAAAAATGGACAAGAGACTTGAACAGGAAATTCAGAAAAGAGACTCCCAAATGGCTAACAAAGAGAAAAAAGGTTCTCAACCTCATTAGTAATCAGAAAATTGCAAATTAAAGGCACAGTGAGTTCTGACGATGTACTTATCAGAATGGCTAAAATGAAAACAATGAAAATTCTTACACTCTGTTGATAGGAATATAAATTGGTCAACAATTTGGAAAATCATTTGGCATTAGCTACCACATTGAACACACACATATCCTATTACTCAGCAATTCCACTGTTAGGTATGTCCCCTCATGTGCTTCAGAAGATGTGCCAAATGTCCACAGTAATATTCATATTTCAGCCAAATACTGAAAACAATGCATGTCCATAGAAAGTAAATGGATAAAGAAGTGGTACTATATTCATTCAATTGAATACAGTGTACCAAAAAGCAGTGAAAATGAAGAACTGTAGAAACAATTAGGATTAGGTAAACTAAAATTCCAAAGACAGAAGAGTCATTCCTAGGTGAGATATTGATCACTGGTCACTGGTAATTTTCTTCCCTGGGGCATTTGCCAAATCCTGGTAGGAACTGAAAACAAAAGCCTGATTTGAGCAAAGAGACTCTACTAGTACAAATGTAAACAGAGAGAGAAACCAGAAAGGGTTTGGTGGTTTTGATGAGCTCCTGCAATAGATTAAAAAACTACAGTAGCCCAGTTTTTAGCACAGGATATGTTTTACAATATATGCAACTTGAACATGTTTTTGTGTTTTCACACTTTATTTTGCTGGATTCTGTGCTAATATTTTGTTTAGGAATTTTTGAATATATGTTTTTGAATGAGACTGTCCTGTAGTTTTCTTTCATTATAATATCCTAGTCTGGTTTTAGCTTCAGAGTTTACTAACCTCATAAAATGAGTTGAGGAGTGTTCGCTCTTTTAATATTGTCTGGAAAAGTTTTAAAGTGTTGCAATTCAGTCCTCCATGCAAACTTGATAGAACTCACTAGTGAAAGTATAGGTGTCTACTATTTTCTTTGTGACATTATGTTTTAACTGCTGCTTTAATAGTCACGTGAGTACTAAGGTTTCTTGTACTTTGAGTTTTGTAAAGTTATGTTTTCTTGGAAATTGTTCATTTTGTCTATGACCTTTTATTCATTGGCATATATTTGTTCACAAGAAACTCCTACAATATTTTAAATATCTGTCACGCTTCCAACGACATCATTTTTCTTTGACTTTCCTTTTTATTGTGGACATTTTCAAACATACACAAAAGCAGAGAGTTCAGTGCAAATCAAAATAGTCACCTTGGAACTGTTTCTGTCTTTTCATTTTGACTTGTGTGTCCTTTTCCGTTTGAGATACCTCTTGGTGACAGCATATCTTAAACCCTGTTTTTCTTAATCCAACCTGACAACATCTGTCTTCTAGTGGCGATTTTAGCCTCTTTTCTCCCTTTCTTCCTTTGTGAGTTTAATTTTTTAATTTCATTTTTTCTTTAAACTGTTTCAAAAATTACATACACTATTTATATTCATTTAGTTGTTAACCTTAAGATTTCAACATGCAAACTTATTTTAACATCTAAAATTGTTCAATATTTTTTTCTTTTTAGGTCCTAAGCTAGTTATTTATTTAACATCTTTATTGGAGTATAATTGCTTTACAATGGTGTGTTAGTTTCTGCTTTATAACAAAGTGAATCAGCTATACATATACATATATCCCCATATCTCCTCCTTCTTGCGTCTCCCTCCCACCCTCCCTATCCCACCCCTCTAGGTGGTCACAAAGCACCGAGCTGATCTCCCTGTGCTACGCGGCTGCTTCCCACTAGCTATCTATTTTACATTTGGTAGTGCATATATGTCCATGCCACTCAGTCATCCCAGCTTACCCTGCCCCCACACCGTGTCCTCAAGTCCATTCTCTATGTCTGTGTCTTTATTCCTGTCCTGCCCGTAGGTTCTTCAGAAACTTTTTTTTTTTTTTTTAGATTCCATATATATGTGTTAGCATACGGTATTTGTTTTTCTCTTTCTGACTTACTTCACTCTGTATGACAGACTCTAGGTCCATCCACCTCACTACAAATAGCTCAATTTTGTTTCTTTCTATGGCTGAGTAATATTCCACTGTATATATGTGCCACATCTTCTTTATCCATTCATCTGTTGACGGTAAAATTGTTCAATATTTTAAAGCTCCTCCCAAACACAAATATTTTACCTTTAATTCCTATCATCTCCCCTTCATTTTACATGTTAATTTTGCTAACTATTTATATCTTAATTATCCAAATCAAATATTAGTATTTATACCATCAAATTATTTTTTTCCAGATTTACCTATATATTTCCTTGCTCATCAGTCCTCCTTGCCTCTCATAAATCTTGCAAATTTTACTTTCTTCTTCAAGAACATCATGTGTATCAGCTTTAGTGACATATAATTCACATACTGTATTAGTTTCCTGCGGTTGCCATAACAAATTACCACTTAAAGCAAAAGCAATATAAATGCATTCTCTCACAGTTGCAGAGGCCAGAAGTGTGAAATCAAGATGGTAGCAGGTCTTCACTTCCTCCAGAGCCTTTAGGGCAAAATCCATTTGTTGCCTCTTCCAGCTTCTGATGGCTTCCAGTGTTCTTCCGCTTGTGGCGGCATAACTCATTCTCTGACTCCATCTTCACCTGGTCTTCTCTCTCTGTCTCTGTGTGTCTCCTCTTCTTATAAGGATACTAGTCATTGGATTTGCAACCCATCTTAAATCCAGGATAATTTCATCTTGAGAACTTTATCTAATTACGTCTGCAAAGACCCTATTTCCAAATTAGGTCACATTCTGAGGTTCCAGGTAGACGTGAATTTGCGGGGGGACGTTATTCAACCCTCTACACACATCATGCAGTTCACCCATTTGTACACAATTATGAGTACAATACAACAGGTTTTCGGGTATTCAGAGTTTTGCAACCATCACCACAATCAATTTTAGAACATTTTTCTCACTCCTTAAAAGAAACACTGTATCCTCAAGTACATCTCCTAAGTTTTCCTTTAGTGAGTGCCTAGTGGTTGCATTTTTTTTCAATTCTCTATGTCTGAAAATGTCTTTATTTTCTTTCTTAAAAATTTAGCATAGGTTACAGCTCTACATTGATGTTTATTTTGCCTCAACAGTTTAAATAAATTTCTCCACCACATTCTGGATCTGTTATTATTGTTAAGAAGTCTGCTATTAGTCTTTTTTTTTTAATAGCATCTGTCCTCTCTGTTTTTAAAATTTTTTCTTTACTTTTAGACTTCTGTCACTCTACCATGGTTTATCCAAGTATGGTTGGAATTTGTTGTGATTACTGAATCTCTAAATTTGTGTGTTTCATCACATTTAAGAAATGATCAGCCATTATCTTTTCACATATTGCCCTTTTCCATTTTTCCTACTCTGCCCTTCAGGAGATTTACATTGGGGGTGGGGGAATTAACTTCTGGTTAGCTTAACAGATTGCTGTGTTCTAGTCCCTCATATAGTGCAGCGACTTTATGGGACAACACTCTGATGACAGTCCGCCAACTACAGATATGTGTAATTAGTCACCGGAGAAACTGTGGAGAGACACGAATTCCTCAGTATAAATCCATTCCATGCCACTGAGAGAAAACTCAAAACCCATGCCTTACTGAGAATGGTGGATACCTTAAGCCCTAATTTCCTATTAAAGCCTGTGTTGCTATATCATAAATGAAGAGAATTACATAACTTATAAAAGGAACTGGAAATAATTGCTTAGCCTATAGATTGAATATTAGAGTTTGGCAACTGATCTCTATTGATTATTTCCCTAAATGTTCCAAGTAAAGGTGCTTCGGAAATCTAATCAATCAAACTGCTGTTTTCAAAGAAAACACACGACATTAATTGAGCAATTACTGTAGCCAATATCTCAGTATATAATTCTAGTTAGTTACTGCCAGTTAATTATGGGTTTTGACAATATTTCTCTTTCAGTAGCAATACTCAGGCTCAAAATAAGATATTATCTTACTCATTATGCCGGAAATGAATTCCTAGAATAGACGATTAAAATAAACTGCTACAAATCCAACTGTCTAAACGGAAGTTACATCTTTGTCATAAACCTTACTCAGGATATTTGGAAGCTATAATTTGAAAAACAATTCAAATATGTCCGAGGGCAACAATCCATTTATGAGAACATTTTTACATACACACTTGAATTTTCTCCCCCTACATAGTAAAAGATACTAAGATATTTACATATGTTTGGCAGAAGTTATTGTTTTTTCTTCTGCATTTTCCCGTCTCCCTTTCCAAGAAGGTAGACAGGCTCTTTGTAATATCCTTCCCTCAGCGTGGTGGCCGCTGCCAGGGCTGCCCACAGAAGTCCCTAAGCAGATTTAAGTGGGAAACTCAAGGAAAGTCTATGTGCTGGCAAAGCAACCGTTCCAAGGCCTGGAACCCAGACTTCTGATCCGGTTCACGTGGTTTGCGAGGGAGGCTGAAGTATTCCTTTTATGGTAACCTGTTGCTTCTGGCCGCTGATGTGGCTGGAAATATAAAAGGCAGCGAACCTATCTCCAACCTGGCAGACATTTCCTTTCTCAGGGGCTGTCAAGACCCCAGAGATTGGGTGTGCATCTGCCTGCCACAAGGGGGCAGTGGAGAGCTGCACCTACACGTTTGTGTCGTTGTCTGTGTTTATACTCTGCTTTTACCCTGCGTCAGGAGTAAACAGAGTCCAAGTTATAGCTCTTACCTATCCTCGAGCCCGAACCCGACTCCACGCGGATATTGTAGGGCTGGAAGGTAATCTTTGGTGAAGGTCTGTACTCATCAGATATACTATGCTGGTTCTCCTGGAGTCCCTTTGAGGGGGGTGTGCATCTGTGTCTGTGTTGGGAGTGGGACATGTATCTTGGCAGGCTGGGGAGCAGTTTGGAAGGAGAGGGAGTTCAAAAAGATCTACATCCTGCTCCCTGGCAAAGGCCCAGAGAGTGGCAAGCCCAGACAGTTTTGTTCCACAGGTGGCATCAAATAATAGAATTGATGAATTTCAAGGGTCCATGGGTGCTTGGCTCATGAGGGTATCAGTAAAAACCACAATGGACTAGAGTTTCGAGACCCTGTCTTTGTTTTCTAAGTACCATGTAGACCTCTGAATTCCTGCCTGATCCTAGAAAGAGGAGAGAGTCACAATCGGGATTGATACCACATTTCTCAGCCAATTCTCAGAATGGAGAAACCAGGTTAGGGTTTAAGTTGATTTGAAGGAAATAAAGTAATGCGCTATTCTTACAGATTTGGCCACGTGGCTTAAGATTAATACTTACTATATATGGAATGTATTTATAATTTATCTTTCAAACTGACAAAATTTCAAAAATATTGTCTATCAATTTCTTATAAAACACACACACACCCCCAAAGGCATATACACATATGCACATCCGCCCAGGCACACATATCCCTTATTCTGTTTCTCTTTCATGAGTGTGTGTGTTACTTTTCATATATTTCTCATTTTCCATGGTATCAGATTTAGTATGGCCTTCACCACCATGATTGTGACTCTCCCGTCTACCTTTTTCTCTTTCTTCAGAATAGACTCTGCAGATGCAATGAATCCACTCTGTCCTTCCCCTCACCTCTTTCATCCACCAAGAACCATTGGTAACTGGCTCCACTGTCCTCATCTTTGGCTGAAGTGTAGTAAGAGTTGCTATATCTCCTCTTCTGCATGATTTTCCCTTCTTTTGAAACGGAACACATTTTCTTTCCCACTTAAAAATTTTAAATAGTTAACCTGTAGATTGAACATATGTAGACTTCTTTTACAAGAAGCTTTGTAGTGAAGTGAAAGATATAAAAATGTATACTCCATGGTAATAGCAGATAGAGGAACAAGATAATTTTGGCCCAGGAGAGACAGGAAAGTGCTTCTCCTCAGAAGCAAAGAGTTTGGAAGAGTAAGAGGCATTGAATATGTAAGAAAGAAACGGATAATTAAAGAGCTCCTACAGCAGATAAGAGGGAGTGGCATCAAGGGTACCTTGAAAAAGAAGGGACATTTTAAAATTAGAAAAAAGAAGAGACGATCACTAAATGCAGAGACAATTTGACGTAAACTTGAAGGAAGTTGATGGAGTTCATATCACTCACCTCACTCTTCTCAACAGAGTAGGAGATACTGTCACTGGCTGAGAATAGATTCAAGGTTTTTTTGTCTTTTTGTTGTTGTTGTTGTTTTTGCGGTATGCGGGCCTCTCACTGTTGTGGCCTCTCCCGTTGCGGAGCACAGGCTCCGGACATGCAGGCTCAGCGGCCATGGCTCACGGACCCAGCCACTCCGTGGCATGTGGGATCCTCCTGGACCGGGGCACAAACCCGTGTCCCCTGCATCGGCAGGCAGACTCTCAACCACTGCGCCACCAGGGAAGCCCAAGATTAGAGTTTAAGGAGTTGAAAAGGTTTGAAAAAACCGCTCTGGGAAATTACGAAGAAATAATAATAACAACAATAACCACAACAATAAAGATAACAATAATGGCATTGTAATATAATAATTGCAGTCTTCTCTTTAACCCTCTAATTAACCTCAGCTTCTGTCAGATTCTTCTACTTCCTCCAACTATATTTCTACTTCTAGGGCCTTTGCTCGTCTGCCTCAGGCCTGTTGGCCTCATTTGATTTGGTCTTTCCATCCATTAGCTCTTCTACACTTTTTTCCCCTCTTCCTTTTCTCCTCTATTCACAAAGCCACGTCCACTGTTTCTTTTTTGTCTGCAAGAGCTCGCTTCTTATTTTCTTGCTACATTACACCCAATTCCACCTTTACTTTCCCTCACATCCCTTGCAAAATCCACAACTTGCATATATTAATTCCTGAAGTGAAATCTACTATTTTCCCCCTTCCTTTCAAGCCTCAAGTGGCTTCTCTCCATTCACGTGGCAGCTGTTACCATCTCACTTGTTCCATTTGACCTTCCACCTGACATTCGTAAAGCTAGGCCAGCTCTTCCTACCTCCTCGTTTCTTCCCAGGGTAATCATAAGCATTGATATAACTAGTCCTCTTTCCTCAGAGGTTACCACAGTCCCGTCTCTTAAAGAAGACACTGGAATATACCTTTCCTCTATCAAAAAACTCCATATTTGACAGCAAGGTAATTTCCTGAGCCACAGTGAAAGAACATTCCACCTTAAACCTTTTCTATCTAAAACAATATCTACCTTCTTCTGCCCTGCCCCAGTTATTTTATTCAAACTGGTCTCCCACTTTTCCCGAGACTAGTGATTTCCTTAAACAGGCCTTAGCAGCTCCTATAATCAGCCTCTCCCTTCCCAAGATAAAGAACGATCTTCACACTTGGGTAACTAAGTGAATTGCCTCATAAATCCTCTAGCATACTGTAATTTCCACACCCCTGAAAGCAAGGGGGAAAATACAAATCCAGACTACAGTCCATCTGGGCTTGCTGGCTGTGCCCTGAGGGACTTCTTCCGCAGCTGAGTCTGTGGCAGATTGAAGATGGTTTCAAATTCTCCGATATTCCTCTCAGCAAAAGATCGGATCTGTATCCCCGTTCCTTGAATGTGGTTGGTTCTGTGACTGCGTAGACAAGTAGCATATGGCGGGAGTGACACTATGTTAGTCTCTGGGCCCAGGCCTTAAGAGACTGAAAGCTTTCACTTTCTCTCTCTTAGAAGATTCACTCTTGACACCCAGAGCCACTAGGTAAAAGAGGAGAGACCAAGTGGAAAAGCCTGAGGCCCTATCGAGGAGAAGGACCCAACAGAGTTCAGCCTTCCAGCCATACCTACTAAGCCACCAGGTGTGCTAGGAAAGCCTCTAGCGTAGACCAGGCAATCTGCATAACACTGAGTAACCCCAGTCTACACCATGTGGAGCCAAATCTTGTCTAAATTCCCAAGTCATGTAATATATAAAATTAGGATTTTCTTTTTTTATTATTATTTATTTGGTTGCATCAGGTCTTAGTTGCAGCACGTGGGGTCTTCGTTGCAGCATGCAGGATCTTTCGTTGTGGCGTGCAGTCTCTTCGTTGCGGCGTGCGGGCTTCTCTCTAGTTGTGGTGCGCGGGCTCCAGAGAGCGTGGACTCAGTAGTTGTGGTGCACAGGGTCTAGAATGTGGGGCCTAGAGCGTGTGGGTTTAGTTGCCTCGCAGCATGTGGGATCTTAGTTCCCCAACCAGGGATCGAACCCGCGTCCCCTGCATTGTAAGGCGGATTCTTAACCACTGGACCACCAGGGAAGTCCCCTAAAATTAGTATTTTCTGAAGGTACAGAATTTGGGTAATTTGTTATGCAGTGATAAAGAAACAATGTCTATATGGGCACACCCAAACACCACTCATACACAAATAGATGAAGCTCATTTGTTCTTCAATGACCTTAGAATATAATGTTATCCCCATTTTACATATAGAAAAAATATAGCAATAACACAATTGGAGTCAGTATAATGTGAGGTTAAAAGTGTGAATGTTGGACCCTCCTGCACTGTTGGTGGGAATGTAAATTGATACAGCCACTATGGAGAACAGTATGGAGGTTCCTTAAAAAAACTAAAGTAGAACGACCATATGACCCAGCAGTCCCACTCCTGGGCATATACCCAGAGAAAACCATAATTCAAAAAGATACATGCACCCCAGTGTTCATTGCAGCACTATTTATAATAGCCAGGACATGGAAGCAACCTAAGTGTCCATCGACAGATGAATGGGTAAAGAAGATGTGGTACATATACACAATGGAATATTACTCAGCCATATAAAAGAACAAAATATGCCATTTACAGCAATATGGGTGGACCTAGATATTGTCATACTGAATGAAGTAAGTCAGACACAGAAAGACATATATGATATCGCTTATATGTGGAATCTTAAAAAAAGTGTTCAAATGAACTTATTTACAAAGCAAAGTAGAGTCATGGATGTGGAAAACAAACTTATGGTTACCAGGGGAGAAATGGGGGAAAATATAAATTGGGAGATTGGGATTGACATATACACACTACTACATATAAAACAGATAACTAATAAGAATCTGTTGTATAGCACAGGGAACTCTACTCAATACTCTGTAATGCCCTATATGGAAAAGAATTAAAAAAAAAAAAAAAGAGTGGATATATGTATATGTATAACTGATTCTCTTTGCTGTGCACCTGAAACCAACACAACATTGTAAATCAACTATACTGCAATAAAAAAATTTTTTTTTTAAGTTTGAATGTTAGAATCAGGTTATCTGGTATTGAAGCCCACCTTTGTCACTTACCAGTTGTGTAAACTTCTGAAGCTGAATTGAGCTTCAGGTAGTGTCTAAATGAGCTGGTCGCATTGAATTATAGACCATTAAAAGTAGAAGGGATCCTGGGATCATTTAGTCCAGTGGCTTTCAAACCACACTCCTAGGAACCCCCTTAAGGGAGAGAGTGGAGGGAAATGGATAGAGCTCAACCTCACCCACACTCTTTTGATGAAAGCAACTACCCCTTTATGTGTGTTACGTATGTATTTGGCTTCCAGTTAGAATTTCCGTTCAAAAATTGCTACTAAAACAAAATAAAGTACTAAAATACATGCATGTATTCTAATCTGATCTCAAAACCCCCAAATTCAAAGATGAGGAAAATGTCATGGAAATTGACTTCTGCCTGGAACCCTCTTGTCTACTCCCTTCACATCCCCCTGCTCAGCCTTCACGTCTCAGACTAGACCTTACTTCCTTCAGAAAGACTTCTTCTACTGTGGACGTCCATGTCCATGGCTGTTTCTGTGTTTTTCCCAGCTTCTTTATCAAAGTGCCTGCTGCTATTTTCCATGAATTCCAAGATGTACATTTTCTCATATTTTTACATTTCTGAAATGAGGAGGTATCGTATAATTGATAACATCTTACAGTTATTGCCAGCCAGGTGGCAGTTATGACACAGTTGTGTGAAAACTTTCTGCTGGGAGCTTCTGGTATAAGGTAATTGAAAAAGCACCGAAGTACCTGAGAGGGCTTCCCTGGTGGTGCAGTGGTTGAGAGTCCGCCTGCCGCTGCAGGGGACGCGGGTTCGTGCCCCGGTCCGGGAAGATCCCACATGCCGCGGAGCGGCTGGGCCCATGAGCCATGGCCGCTGAGCCTGCGCGTCCAGAGCCTGTGCTCCGCAACGGGAGAGGCCATAACAGTGAGAGGCCCGCGTACTGCAAAAAAAAAAAAAAAAAAAAAAAAAATAGTACCTGAGATTCTTTGAAATGCAAGCTCTTTGTAATGTAATTGCATATTTAGTTTGTCTCTTCTACTGGGTTGGAAGCTACAAAGATACAAGTCTTTCTTCCGCACTCATTTTTTATTTTTCATGTCTTAGCATCAATATTTTTTTTGAATTTTTGAATTTTATTTTATTTATTTTTTATACAGCAGGTTCTTATTAGTTTATTAAGTTTCAAATCCCTAACTACCTGCTCAGCGAATATTTGTGGAATTGTCCAAGTAGATTTTACTTCTTGTTCTAAGAATTAAGAAATTGATAAAATGTTTAAATAGAAACAACAGTAACATCTTAATCTTTTTACAATTTAGGCTCGTATTTCCAGTCAGTGAAAATCTTTTTTATAGATTAGATATAATTACTTTAAGGCTCGTTTAGTATTTGACAGAGAAAAATGCAATATTGTACAGAGAAACTGCTATCTTCAAACACTGCTAGTGGTTTTGTAAATTGGTGCCAACTTTATTTATTTATTTATTTTTTTTTTTGCGGTACGTGGGCCTTTCACTGTTGCAGCCTGTCCCGTTGCAGAGCACAGGCTCCGGACGCGCAGGCTCAGCGGCCATGGCTCACAGGCCCAGCCGCTCCGCGGCATGTTGGATCTTCCCGGACCGGGGCACGAACCCGCGTCCCCTGCATCGGCAGGCGGACTCTCAACCACTGCGCCACCAGGGAAGCCCATGGTGCCAACTTTAAAAACTGACCGATCAACTTAAGTAAAAAGCAAGATTGAAGGGATTATTGTTGAAGGGGTAGTTGAACTACCAAAGGGCTATTCTGTGTGGAATACAGGACTGAGCATGTATGCCAGGGTCACCTGGAGCCAGTGCTGCTTACAGACAGTGGCTGGGGAGAAAGAGCTCTTCTGTGATTCTCAAAAAAGAATCTTCTTTAACAAATGCCAGCTAAGAGAAAGAATGATAGAATTAGAAAATCATCATTTTATAACCCACAATTTATAAATTCATTCAGCAAAGATCACCAGTTATCACTAACCAGTTATATTGCTTATAATCCTGTTGGAGAAGACTATATCCATAAATCTCATGTCACTCCCACAAATTTCTTAATAACAAAGGAAGAAGAATATATTTTTACAGTGGAGAGATGGGGAAGACATCACTTTAAACAGGTAATCAAACTTGCTTCACCAATAATAGGACACTTGACATTTACCTCTAGATGTGATCAAACAGAAGTATAAAGCATGACCTGTGTAGTATACTTGACAAAAATTTTATTTTGCTTTTACAGTAGAAAAAAATTAAGTAGAAATGAAAATTTTTTAATGCATATTTCTTTTTTTTTAATATCACTAGACAGTCACAACAATATAAAGTATTGCAGCAGTTTTACATAATCCCTCCCTGAAAATACATTAACATCTGAAAATACTTTTTTCATAGTGCTTTTCCTCTAAATTACTCTATTCATCATCATCTGCATATATGCTTTGGAAAAATGTTTGGAAAATAACAAATCCAGTTGGCACTGAACTAGCCACTTTTGTTTCAATAAAAACAAGTAACCAAATAATTGATATTAAATATTCCTCTTGAATTACAGTATTTAGTTTGGAATGATGTGTGTGTTTATTGCAGATTCAATGTCTGTGCAGTTTAATAAAATGTATTTTGTTTAATTCCTCATCAGGCAATGACTAACTAAGTTGTTTTGTACAAATATACTCACTGAGAACAGTTAGAAAAGATAAATTAAACATAAAATATATGTTTGAGGCATCAAGTAACTAATGATACAGAGAGAAATTGAAAGGCTAAGATCTGTGATTGGAAGAAACCCCCATTTGAGGCTGCTTTTTCCTTCCAAGAGACTGATAATTTTTAAAGTGCCAATTAACCAAGAAAAGGTAATGATTCTAATTTGTATGCACCTAAAAAAGATCTCAAAATATATAAACTCATTAAACAACAAAAGTTTTGAGAAAATTCAGTTTGTTAATATTGGTCAAAAATTAATACTTTCTATGTTTTATTACTTTAGTAACCATAAACTAATGAAAAGATCTCATTTAAACTATAAAAAAGACGAAAGGCAACTTCAAGATTTTGCAAATTAAATTTGTAATTATATTGCAATACAGTCCCATTACACGGGTGACTTGGCAGAAAAAAAAAATTCACACTTTGTTAAAATCTCCAAATGGCTGCAAAAATCTTATTTACTTAATTATAACAACACTCTTCAAGGCATATATACTCTCTTCTTAATTTTAAGAACAAACATATGTTTGTAGCCCATGATGTTTAGAGTGAGGCCGTCCTCATGAATTGAAAGAAAGCGTATCTTGAGTCTCCTACTTGACATTTAAGTCTTGGCCGAACATCTTCAGATAATGGCATATGTTAATTTAGTAGAATCCAGGAAATTTCAGCTAACGAACGAAAAGCAGTCAGGAAGCAGACACCTGGGCAGGGTCTGGAGTTCAGGCCATGGGTGAGTAAGAATAGAAGTGCTAAGCCAGGAGGGCAATTTCTGATCCAAATCCACAGACTGTTTTTTTTTTAACAGACTATTTTGTTCCCACTCTGTGTAGGTGGCCATGGGCCCACTGGCTTTCAACATCATAAGAAGCCCTGACAGCGTAAAATTTATGAGGACTGTTTTATTCCCCGAGTATCAAACACCTAGGGAACTGAAGAATTTGGAATTGGAATATTTCAGATTTGAAATCCAATTGCGTCTTAAACTCCATTTCTGTACCCTCACTTGTTAAAACTCCTTTGTTTATATTCACATTTTGGTATCTAAATAACCCACATGATATTGGCTCTAAAGCAAACTCCTGAGCTTCTGCCTCCAGGAAGGATGTTTAACAGACTCCGACAGGAATTACCATGGCATTACTCTTCTTGCGCAGTGGGAGATCTTTTGCAGTTCAAGCTCAAACTGCAAATTACTTTCTTTCCCTCACAAAATAAGTGAAATAAATCCCCTCACGTTGCAACGCGCAGGTAGAATACAGAGGCAATAGAGAGTATTTTTTAAAAAGCCAAAAGTTGCATTCCAGCAAATGAAAATGGAAGCCATTTCCAGGGAATAATTAGAATTATCAGAAGGCATTTAGCAGAAAGCCTGGATAGAAGCCACCTCCTTTAAAAATAGTTGAAGTGTTTCTATACTTAGTGAACTCAGAACAATAATAAAAAAAAATTTTTTAACCCTCTGTAATTGGTAATTAAGGCACAGACTCAAGGATATCCCTTTCCTAGCACAGATAGGCACAAGGCAGGAGGCATATGTCAGAACAGCACAGATAACCCAAGAAAAGAAACCAAGATCAGAGGTAAATATATAACTTCACTTGGCTCGAAGCTTTAGCAGTGACTTAAAAAGGAAGATATGAATATTCATTTCACAATTCATTATTCATGATTAATTATTAACTCTACAGAACACTTTATATAGTTCTCCAAAAATGTAGGCTTAGCCATTATTAATTAATTTCTCTTTTTGCTGCTGAAACTTTTCAAATTAAGAACCCTCCAGCCATTAGGGTTATTAGGACTAAATAGACCACTTCTTTATTTTGGTCAAGACACTGCTGCCCAGAGAAGCAAACAAGGTAAGCAAGCAGGGACCTGATCACACACGTTGGGACACCAGGGGGAGGAATGGAGAACAGCAACACATTTCAGGTTGTTTGGGTGTGCGTGCAAGGCTCTTCCATTGCCCACCAGACACCAGACCTATAGCAACTAAGCTAGTTCAAATCTCCACCAAATGCTGATCCCGAAGCTTCAACTATACTTCTTGACCTGATTAAGGATTGTTGTTGTTGTTGAACTCTCCTCTGAGCCCATGTTCACCTCCAGCTACTCTCCTATGACTCTTCTCCTTTATGCAAGATGTTGATAAGTTGACAGATTGGAGTAAGCTAAAGAGTAAAATGAGAGATGCGGAAAGGGATCAAGACAGAAGACAGGCAGATCTCAACAGACGTTTTGTACGTAGGGAGCCTCAAACCCAATCTGCCGTGCTGTGATTTGACATGGCTGCATTCTTCTGCTTAAGGCCACACAGAGTGCCTCCGAAGACTCATCAATACATATTCTCTTCCTCTCTCTCTCTTTTGTCCTTCAATGTACTCTTTAACTCACTCTAAGATACAAACTGTTGATGTTAGAAGAATAAAACCACTGTAATACCACAGCAGAACAGGAAGACACCAGGGAAATCGATCTCATCTCTCTCTTCTCTCATTGGCTGAGCCCAGCATCAGGCTGAGGCAACTCATAGAAATGAGCTCCCCAGGGCACAGGACAGCATGAAGGAGGGTGGAAAGACGAATGGAGAATATCAGCCACTATTCTCTCCTGGTTTTCCTGGTTTTCTCCTAATTTGTCTGACAACCTTTCTCAATCTCTTTAATAATTTCCCTTTCTCCTGTCTGGCCATTAAATGTTGGAACATTCTCAGCCCTAGGTCGTCCTGTCTTCTCAGTCCACAGCATCTCCTCAGGGGAGCTCATCCGTACTTGTGAATGCAATTAGCACCTATATATACATCAGTGATCCACAAATCCAGCCGTGATTACAATTACAGTGTAATTGCAGCAGCCCAGATCGCTCCCCTGAACCTGAGACCGGCACGTCCAAATGCCTACTGGACGTAGCCGGTTAAATGTCTCAACTCAAATTGTCCACAACTGCCTTTATGGTTTTCTCCTCCAGATGGACTCTCTTCCAGTTTCCCCTCTCTGTGAGTGACTGAACTAGTCAGAAAGTTCAGTTCCAGAATCCTCTCCTTTACACATCATACACAGTCCATTACTATGCCAATGAATATGCCTTGGAAAATCTCCGACACCCCTCCACTACTGTTTATATCCACCACCACGATCCTGGGATCTTCATCTGCACCAGGACTGTCATTGCCCATCTCACTCCCACTTCTACTCTAACCTGTTTTCAACATAGTAGCCGAGGTGATCTTTAAGCGTAAGTCTGGCCATTCCACTGTCACAATTTAAAGCCTTCAGTCATTTCTCTTAGCCTACTCATCAGAATCTTTATCCTGATCTACAAGGCCTCCTCCAAATCCTCTCCCATCCTATTTCTTCTCACTGTCTGTGCTCTTGTCAAACTGCTCTTACTTCAGTTCCCTTTCCCAGCCTCTTCCTACCAGAGGAGCTTTGTGGATAGCTCCCTCTGCATGAAATGCTCTCCCCATCCAAAACTCACTCCTACTCACTCTTTTGTCAGCATAATTCCAACTCACCTCACACAAGCGGGAATTTTTCTGGGACAAAGCCTTCCTGCTCCCCCCACCCCTCCCTGCTTCAACCTGATAAGCTCTTTCATAGCCCCATGTCCCTTGTCTTCATAGAACCTACCTCGTTTCTAATTTTAAATTTATTACGAGGGGTGGGAGGTGCTTATCTCCTACCCTCAGTGGACCGTAAGATCCCTGTGGACAGGACTGTGTCTGCTTTTGCTTATCGCTGCATTCACAGTACTGTGCTTATCACTGTATCGCAGTACTGTGTATGGTACAAGATTGTCTTAGTGCAAGATGCTCTAACAGAATACCAAAGAGACTGGGTGGGTTATAAAGCACAAACATTCATTTCTGACAGCCTAGAGCCTGGGAAGTGCAAGGTTAACGTGCTGGCTGATTTGGTGTCTGGTGAGAGCCCTCTTCTTGGTTTATAGCCTGCAGTCTTCTCGCTGTGTCCTCACATGGTGGAAGATGATCCCTGGAGTCTCTGTTTTGAGGAGCCCTCCCAAAGGTCCCACTTCCAAATACCGTCAATTTGGGGATTGGGTTTCAACATATGGATTTGGGGGGTGGGGCATATACATTCAATCTATAGCAGCGATCAACAGACATATTTGTTCAGTGACAACATGGAGAGAGAACTGGATGAGTGAATAAATAAATGAATGAATGGAAATTGTCAATGCTAATCCTACAGCTAAAAAGCACTGTGATTCCAGCTGGGAGGTCTTGGGTGGAGGCTAATAGTACAAGACTGAGACATGAAATAGAATGTAGAAACAGAATTCTTAATGATTTCAAGATTTGTGTAAATTAGAAAGTCTATTCAAGCCATTCCTTGGGTGGGTCCTGCCTCAAGGCATTCTGGGACCTCAACATCCCAGGCCAGAAGAAAAGGGGAGGAAGCCAGGGCCAGAGAGAATCTCACCTCCTCTGTAGCACACATTAGTGTAGGGCCTGCTGTGAGGTGAAGACCTCAGGAAAACAGTCCAAGCTGCTGAGATGAACACTTGGGTGCTCAGAGTTAACGGAGAGATTAATACAGAGCTCAGTTTCTGTTACAAAAAGCTGTCTTGCAGGAGTTTGCCATACCTGTCACTCAGTTACAAAGACTTTCCAATCAGATAACACACGGGAGAAGCTGGCAAGTTGAGGGCGAAGAAACTGGTCAAACCGGCCGTCTTTACATGGCTGAGTGCTCTCGTTTCAAGGAATCCATTTTGTGCATCTTAATGTTCCCACGTGGATGCCAGCATTCTGTTTTCCACTTCCAACATGTTTTGGAGCTGTCCTATAAACCCAGCCTAGGATTCAAAATAATCTGCAAAATTATTTTTGGGAAGAAAACCTACCGTTCATCGTTTGATAACCCAAAGTGAATAAAAATAATTAAGAAATACGTTTTGGAAGTATTATAGTCCATCTCTTCCGTATCTGAATATAACATACTACCAGGGTGAGAGACAAAACCTACAGCTCCAACTATAATACCTAAAGTTGAATTGTGAGCCTGAGGACCTACCAAGGATATATGGAATTGGGAATTTTTTTTAATGCCCGGAAGACTGTTATTATCCTACATCAGATGAATTGTGTGTTACCTATCTTCAGACGATATGAAGTCTCAGACACCCTGGCAAGTTGGGCATTACTTGCTTGTGGTTTGTTTGCTTGTTTGTTTAACTTTTAGAGCTTTTCTCCATTTTTTCAATGTATGTGGTAGTCTCATCTTGGTGCAGTCGTTTTCGGTTATTTGTGGAGTCCCATGCAGCACGCGTACAAAGGAAAGAAAGAACAGAGCCAGGTAGTGCCTTCCCTCAGAGGCATGACAATGCCGGGGCTCAGACTTGACTTGCAGTTTTCCAAACTTGTCTGTTTCCAATGGCAACTGCGAAATACAGCCAGCAGAGTGTTTCACATTTAGATTGCTTTTGTCAGTGAGTTGCATAATTAGATTAAATGTGCTTAATCTCTCTGAGAGCTAAAACATGGAAAGATTTCATTTGATGAAAGGAAAAAAAAAAAAACAACAGTGGAAAATATTTGAAACTGAAGCATTTGTAGATTTCTAACATCAATACATAGTGTCCTTTCCTGTTTTGGTTTCAGAGGTTGCAGACTGGAACTGCTGCCTCTAAATGGTGAGGTTTATAGAAAAATTTGTTGTGGTTGCTTCTTAAAATCAGAGCCAGAAGAAAAAAAGGGGGGATTGCATCATAATATCTTTCATTATAGGGTTAGGGAAAGAAAACAACGTTGTCCCATTCAACAAACCTTTCTGAGGACCTGTGATGCCAAGGCATCGTGTTTGGCCTGGTGGGGCAGATATGAACCAGACAAATCCTGCCTCTGTGAGTTTGCAACCAATTAAGAAGAATTTGGCTGTTAAAAATAATAAATAACATTAACAGTGACTATTTTGTGTGTCTTAAGATTGTCAAATCCCTCTGTGCTGACAGGTTCAGAGAAGACTTCTTGGGAGAAAATGTCAGTTGAACGGAGCCTTAAGAGAAATGAGCAAATGCATGGAAGCAAGAAGCACAAAATGCCATCCAGTATGTGCCCTTGTCTAAAAGTCCACTGAAACGATGATCAAAGTACCCATTTTGAAAATGGCAAGCAGCTTTTCTGAGTGTTTAAACTCTCAGGTTTATCTCCAACAAGGTCTGACTGTCTTTCTTTCTTCCTTCCTTCCTTCCTTCTTTTCTGGTTGCAAGTAACCAGATTTCAGTTACTGGAAATCCAGCTCAAACTGGATTAAACAATACAGGGAATTTATTGTCTCACATAACTGAAAAGTCCAGAGTAGGTTTTGTTTCAGAAGTTTGATCCAGTGATTAAAACAATGTGAGTGGGGCTTCCCTGGTGGCGCAGTGGTTGAGAGTCCGCCTGCCAATGCAGGGGACACGGGTTCGTGCCCCGGTCCGGGAAGATCCCACGTGCCGCGGAGCGGCTGGGCCCATGAGCCATGCCCGCTAAGCCTGCGCGTCTGGAGCCTGTGCTCCGCAACAGGAGAGGCCACAACAGTGAGAGGCCCGCGTACAGCAAAAAAAAAAAAAAAAGTGAGTGGAATGTAGTTGCTACCCCTCATTCCTCAGCAATATTTCTTTAGTGGTTCCCCCATTCTCAAAAGACATTCTTCTTGGCATTTCAAGAAGGTTTCCAGGCCACATGTTTCCGACAGAAAAGGGAAAGTCTGCTTCCCACAATTGGAATCCCAGAACTTAGTCTTATTTGTCCTTCTGGTTGACATAGCTTATCAGTATCCACTTGGGCTATTATGCTGACTGGCTTAAGAAGAACAAGGACCACAACAATCCACCCATGGATGGGAATTTTGAAATATTTTTAGAAAAGAGGAAGCGGGAGTGGAGGGAACAAGGCAACAAGTGAACATATTATACTGGCTATTCGAAGGTATAGTATCTGAATCTAACTGAGTAACCCAGTAAGCGTGAATGCAAATGGGAGATGTTCATTTTTAGAGTTTATTAAACATTCTAATATGAACACCGAAACATTCATGGTGGTAAGGTTTCAGGTTATGTCTATTTTTGTTATAGTGTTATATATAGTTCAGATTATATAAACAGTGAAAAATGTGGCAATGCACGTTTGACTCTTGTACATCCAAAGATATTTTGTTCTGGTTGTGACGTAGGTGGCAAATTAAAGTTGTTGACTTATTCACAACGTTGCCTCAAGAGTAAAAGGTTTTTTTTTTAATTAGTTAATTTATTTATTTTTATTTTTGACTGAGTTGGGTCTTTGTTGCTGCGTGCAGGCTGCACACGGGCTTTCTCTAGTTGTGGCGAGCGGGGGCTACACTTCGTTGTGGTGTGTGGGCTTCTCATTGTGGTGGCTTCTCTTGTTGCAGAGCATGAGCCCTAGGCCCGTGGGCTCAGTAGTTGTGGCTCCCAGGCTCTAGAGCACAGGCTCAGTAGTTGTGGCACACGGGCTTAGTTGCTCCGCGGCATGTGGGATTTTCCCGGACCAGGGCTCGAACCCGTGTACCCTGCATTGGCAGGCGGATTCTTAAGCACTGCACCCCCAGGGAAGCCCAAGAGTAAAACTTGATCTGTTCGCTCTTGCTTGCTGAATAGGCACGAGCAAAATACACTATTTTTTATTGAATATAGTTGATTTACAAGGGTGTGTTAGTTTCAGGTGTACAGCACAGTGATTGAGATATAAAATATGTATTCTTTTCCCCTATAGGTTATTACAGAATATTGAGTATAGTTCCCTGTGCTATATAGTAGGTCCTTGTTGGTTATCTATTTTAAATGTAGTAGTCTGTATATGTTAATCCCAACTTCCTAATTTATCCCTCTCCCACCTCTTTCCCCTTTGGTAACCATAAGTTTGTTTTCTATGTCTGTAGGTCTGTTTCTGTTTTGTAAATAAGTTCATCTGTGTGTGTAAATAAGTTCAGTGTGATACACCACATTAACAACTTGAAAAATAAAGACCATATGATCATCTCAATAGATGCAGAAAGGCTTTTGTTAAAATTTAACATCCATTTATGATAAAAACTCTCCAGAAAGTGGGCATAGAGGGAACATACCTCAGCATAATAAAGGCCATTTATGACAAACTGACAGCTAACATCATTCTCAACAGTGAAAAGCTGAAAGCATTTCCTCTAAGATCAGGAGCAAGACAATGATGCCCACTCTCACCACTATTATTCAACACAGTATTGGAAGTCCTAGCCATGGCAATCAAAGAAAAAGAAATAAAAGGAATCCAAATAGGAAAAGAAGAAGTAAAACTGTCACTGTGTGCAGATGACATGATACTATACATAGAAAATCCTAAAGATGCTACCAGAAAACTACTAGAGCTCATCAATAAATTTGATAAAGTCACAGGATACAAAATTAATACACAGAAATCTGTTGTATTTCTATACACTAACAACAAAATATCTGAAACAGAAATTAAAGAAACAATCCCATTTACCATCACATCAAAAAGAATAAAATACCTAGGAATAGGAATAAACCTACCTAAGGAGGCAAAAGACCTGTACTCCCAAAACTATAAGATGCTGATGAAAGAAATTGAAGACAACACAAACAGATGGAAAGATTTACTGTGTTCTTGGATTGGAAGAATCAATATTATCAAAATTATACTATCAAAGGCAATCTACAGGTTCAATGCATTCCCTATCAAATTACCAATGCCAGTTTTCACAGAACTAGAACAAAAAATTTTTTAATTTGTATGGAAACTCAGAAAGACTCCAAATAGCCAAAGCAATCTTGAGGGAAAAAAATGGAGCTGGAGGAATCATGCTCCCTGACTTCAGACTATACTACAAATGTACAATAATCAAAACAGTATGGTATTGGCACAAAAACAGAAATAAAGATCAACGGAACAGGAAAGAAAGCACAGAAATAAATCTATGCACCTATGGTCAATTAATCTATAACAAAGGAGACAAGAATATACAACAGAGAAAAGACAGTCTCTTCAATACGTGGTGCTGGGAAAACTGGACAGCCACATGTAAAAAAAAATTAGAACATTCTCTAGCACCACATACAAAACTAAGCTCAAAATAGATTAAAGACCTAAAAGTAAGACCAGATACTATAAAACTCCTGGAGGAAAACATAGGCAGAACACTCTTTGACGTAAATTGCAGCAATATCTTTTTGGATCCATCTCCTAGAGTGATGAAAATAAAAACAAAAAGAAACAAATGAGGCCTAATTAAACTTAAAAGCTTGTACACAGCAAAGGAAACCGTAAACAAAATGAAAAGACAACCCACGAATGGGAGAAAATATTTGCAAATAATGCAACCGACATGAGATTAATTTCCAAAATTAATACAGCTCAATATTATAAAATCAAGCAAATTAAAAAATGGGCAGAAGATCTAACTAAACATTTCTCCAAAGAAGACATACAGATGGCCAATAGGCACATGAAAAGATGCTCAACATTGCTAATTATTAGAGAAACGCAACTGAAACTACCAGGAGGTATCGCCTCACACTAGTCAGAATGGTCATCATTAAAAAGTCTACAAATAACAAATGCTGTTGGTGGGAATGTAAATTAGGGCAGCTACTATGAAGAACAGTATGCATGTTCCTTAAAAAACTAAAAATAGAGTTACCATATGATCCTACAATCCCACTCCTGGGCATATATATGTATTACATATATACAATGGAATATTAATCAGCCATAAAAAAAGAATGAAATAATGCCATTTACAGCAACATGGATGGACCTGGAGATTATCATAGTAAGTGAAGCCAGATGGAGAAAGACAAATATCATGATATCACTTATATGTAGAATCTTAAAAAAAAAAAAAAAAAGATACACAATATGCTATTTTTTGCTTTCAAGTACAATTGATGTAATGGCATACTTGGTGTGGATCCTAGTTGTTGCTTCTCATTCTAAATAGTCATATGTCAGGTTATATTTTTTCAACATTTGATTTGATATAAAAATACTTTGTTTTCCTACGGCTAAAATTTAAGCTACTTTGACCCCATTGACAGCATGTGCTATTTCTGAAATTGTATATATTGATAGAAATTATTTTATGTGTGTGTGTATAATAAGATTTTTAAATGTTATTTTCTCCATTTTATTTTGAAGACTTTAAAATTTAACACACATATTTCTTAAACCAATGGTTCAAATTTGAGAGGAAAATGATTATTTTTGGCTGTTCATAATTTTTGTGAATTTATTTACAGTAATGGAAATTATAAAGAAGATAATCTACCCTCATTTTCTCTTGATCCTATTCAATCATTTTTTTTATCTTTTTTTTTTTTTTTTTTTTTTGTTTTGGCATTGTCAGATAATGACTAGAAACATGCCTTTTATAACCTTCGTGCCTGATAAATGAGTGAGTAACTGGATAACCTGTAGAATGCAGGAGTGTTTGGGGAGGTCTCACACAACCCATGGAAGAATGTACCCAGGAATGTTTGTTCACTGTTTGGTTGACTCTATGGCAGATACAATAACAATAGTTAGAACTGCAAATACAATGTGCTTTGCATGTCTTAACATATACAAATTTTCACAACAGCCTTATGAATTATTATCCTAATTTTATAAATGAGGATTACTAAACACAAAGAGATTAAGTAATTTTCCCAGGTGGCTATTCTAAAGGTCAGTTTCCATTCTTATCTATCTAGTATGATTCTCTCAGATTATAGAAAATTGGTTCTCAACCTTGCTCCTCATGAGATACATGAGATCTTTTTTTTAATACCAATGATCTTAAAATAAAAAAGACTGACGATACCAACTGTTGGTGTGGATGTGGAGCTACTGAAATTCCCATACAGTGCAGGTGGGAATGTAAATTGGTACAGTGACTTTGAGAAAAACAATTTAATCCAGCAAGTTATTTGGTGTGTTCTAAGTAAACCGATAGATTGCTTCCATTGTTTTGATTTTCAGTTATTTGATTTGTGGATGATGTCTAGTTGTAAATGGCTCCTTTGGGCTACCAGATTCACTCCTGCTGGCATCCCAGAAAAGTGGGTCTTCAATCCTTTTACTGTTTACACACTTAATACTCACTCTCTTGATCCAGTTTCTTCTCAATACTCCCTCTTGTCATCTTAAAACTCATTTCCTGTTTACTGCCCGAAGCTCCTCCAGACCTGATACTCAGTCCCACTATGACCCTCCCTTTCCTTCTTTACTATCCCTCGTGCTCTCCACCCAGCTCACTGGCTTCCGTTGTTCAGAGTAACATAACCTATCCGTGGGGAGGGGTCAATGTACCCCTGGCCGTGGGACAGAAATACCAGGTTATCAACCCCATGGTTCTAGATCTGCCTTCTCAGAACGCCATTGCAAGGAAGACAGCAAAGCCTCACAGTATCTCTTGGTATTAGTTCTCCAATAACAAAAATCATCTGTCAGGTTTTATATAAGACCTGGATATGCAGCCTATTATTTTGAGTCTAGTGCAATCCCTGACCAACATCAGCGACTCAAAAATTTGTTAAATTGTATTAAACATCATGGTTTCTCATCGGAATCATGTGTACATCATTTTTCTATGTTTTGTCAAAAACTGATTTTCTGTATTTACATGAAATTTCCTGGGTTGTGTCTATAAATACAAATAATTTGAAGCTGTTTTTTCAATTTGAATAAATGTCACAAAAATATCGAATAGAAAATCAAGCAGCAGGACTTTATAGCAGCAGATTGAGAGAAGTATAGGAATTTTCTATTTAACAAAAGAAAAATAATTTTAAAAAAGTCTTATAAGGAAGGTAACAATGTTGTCAAGCTGTTTACTTCTTAACTTGTTTCTACTAGTTGAAGAAAAAAGAAGAGGCAAAAGCATGAGTGTTTAAGATGTCATTGTGAAGTACTAATTTATAATTAAGATAATAAATACATAGTAAAACAACTTTTAAAAAGATCTTTAGAAGAACATACAAAAGACAAGGACAATTAGTGATACAAAGCTTTTTTGAAGGACTCCTCCTCCCATGATCCCTCAGTGTTTTGGTGTCCTAAAAACAAACAAACAAAAAAAAAACTTGTGTATAAAACCCACCTTTATATGTACTAGACTCAGGATCTAAAGAGATTTGTTCTTCCGTAGACCACACAAGATTTGTGTCATTTTTCCTCTCTTCCTAGAGCAGAGATAAGTATTTTCTTCCCAGCTACTACATTTCCATAGTGTAGATGAGGTATGTGTTGTTCATTGTAGGATTCTCTGCCTCCTAGAAACTAATGGTTGCTCTATTTCAACCAACTATGTGGCTTTTTTTTTTTTAAAGCAAGTATATTGGGTAATACTATTACGGCTGTTAATGAGAGAAAGCTAATTCAATCTAGAACATGTAAAGAAAAAAGTGGAGGTGGAGTAGAATAGAAAACCGATTTCCTCATGAGACTGGGTAAGTCAGGAGAACTTTCCTGACCGGAGTAGATCAGCCTTAAGAAATGACTTCAGGGACTTCCCTGGTGGCGCAGTGGTTAAGAATCCGCCTGCCAACGCAGGGTTCAAGCCCTAGTCTGGGAAGATCCCACATGCTGCGGAGCAACTAAGCCCGCGAGCCACAACTACTGAGCCCACATGGCACAACTACTGAAGCCCATGCACCTAGAGCCTGTGCTCCACAACAAGAGAAGCCACTGCAATGAGAAGCCAGTGCACCACAACGAAGAGTAGCCCCTGCTCACTGCAACTAGAGAAAGCCTGCACACAGCAACGAGAAGACCCAACACAGCCAAAAATAAATAATAAATAAATAAATAAATTTATTTTAAAAAAAGGAAAAAATGACTTCACTTTAGAACTCAACTTTGTCTTTTTGGTTCTCTGCATTCTTTGGTTTTGCTTCTCTCTGTAAATATTGGTTCCATTCTCTGCTGCTATAGATGGCTTCCTCCTTGAAGCAGGGGAAGGAGAAGCATGGCTGCAGATGAGTCCAGGTATAAATCATTTAAGTTAGTGAACTCAGAGGAAAGAGAGATCTTCTCATCCTCTCAGTGTCCACATATAACATTCTAGGGCAGTAAGATGGAACCCAGCAGTTCTTGATTGGCAGACACCAGAAATGCATGGACTGGAGGAGTATCAGTTCACCAGGTGAAGGGGAGATGCCATGACCTAAAGTAGTGGGTAAGAGATATTGACCAGATGAAAACAGGTGTCCTGGTTATCAGTGTGGCAGATGCTATAGATGTCCACCCCATATCCTCTTGGTCTGCCTCAAATTTCACCTGTCGCTGTGATAGATTGTTTCTCTCACAAACTCCCCATCTCAAGTTTCTGGCTCTCCCCATTCCTCTGCCTGAGGGCTTTCTCCACATTGTGATACCGTAGGCCATCACAGACAGACCCAACACAAGTGTTGGGGAGTTCACCTCTAGGGATGGAGTGAGTCCTCACCTAATGGAGAATGAGATGTGGAAGGTAAAGTCCTAGCTTTCCCACTGTAAAAGGGGACAGTTCTGAGGCATGTTCCACGTGGTTTCTTAGACGTCCCCTGTGAGATTGAAGTCCTGTTGCCTACAATGGTAGCTGGCTTGTTAACATGCCTTTTATTGGTTCCTTTCCTTCCCCTGTTTAATTTCTCTACTTCCTTGCTTGGCTGCCTGGGTTCACATCTGAAATAAACCATCTCTGCCCAAGTCCTTATGTCAAGGTCAGCTTTGGAGAGAACCTATAGGAAGACAACCAAGTTATCTATTCAATTTGCCAAACAGCAATTGCTCTAGATACTGGGAATATAACAATAAACAAAGATAGGTAGGGTCTTCGTGAGAGAGGATAGCAAGGAAATATAACTTCTAATTATAATTGTCACCATACTAGTCTCATGTGCATTCTTCATGCCAATTAAAATAAAGAGATTGATTACATAGGTTTGCCTCACTTACTGATATATTGGTATATAGCTATTTATTTAGATATATTAAAATTCTTATTTCAAAATATTTAAGTAATTATTTATGTACATTTATGTCTTCCTTTGTCCTACATTATAAAATTAGACCTTAAGTCCCTCTCAAACTCTCCTTTCCCAATTCCAAGAATAAATCAAGTTTAGGAGTGTTGTAAATGGACTCAGACCCAGCCTGTTTCTTAGCCCATCTTCCTCCTGTAAATTTGTTGTCATCTGCAGGCTCAATTTTCACCTTAAATTCAACCAATTAAGATGCAACCAATCCTAATCTTCAGCAAAAGAAATTTAAATAGTTCTTGCCCAGTACTTTGGGATTCAACATCAAGACATCTCTAACCTTAAGTCACCCTAATCAAAACGAGACTGGTCTTATCCCCGAGACTCGGTGCCCACCATGAATCATCTAACAACTGTGTTTCTTCATTATTCCTGGCCAGCATCTAATGTATCAAGTGCTTTCAATCACAAGTGACAGAAATCCCAACGCAAATGGCTGCAACGAAAAAGGAATTCATTGGTCCAGACAACTAAAATGTCCAGAGAGATAGTGCCTGTCTTTAGTCATCACAAGATCCATGGTTTACTGTATCCTTAGTGCTTTGTCTTCATTTCCCAGCCAATTTCCAGTCTTCCATGTTCACAAGTCATGTCAGCTTTTTCCTCAATATGGCTCCCCTCATGATACTAGAACTGACAGTAGTTCCAAGAAGAGGAGACTGCAATGCTAGCAGTCTTAGTTAAAGTCCCAACGGTTCACTGTCATTGATCCAGCGTAGGTCATAGACACTATGCTGCTTGACTTAAGCCATCCAGGGCTCACCCCAGGAGCTGGATGAGGTCAACTCCATGCTCATTATCTGGCTGGCTTCCCAGAGGAGACCTATGATAAGAAAAAAGAGAATGAAGGCTGGGCGCCGTGGACAGTTGTCCACTCCACCTACCTCATAATTCTGTGGCTCAGTGTTTTCTGCCTTGATTCTGGACTTTAGTCTTTTTATCTTAGTTACCTGCCTTCTTACCCATGCTATTTAGCACTGGGTCTTGCCTTGTTCTTTCCAACACCTCTGCTAGAAATCTGGCTACTGAGATCTACTAACTTCACTGAGGTTGAATGTCTGGGCTTCTGACGATAGAGCATCACTTGATTTCTTCTTACTCTACCCCATGAATCTCTGAGGATACCTTCATGAAACCCCAACACTTCATTTTTCTTATACCATACCATTTTGACTACCCTAACTTGCCCGTCAGATGGATCCACTCAGCATCTGTCACCAGGTCTCTTTCATAGGCCAAGTGTCAGAGCTACCTCCACCCTCACTCTAATCCACCTGCCGTAGTTTGTCAAGGTGCTGCTGGGCCAGACCCAAGATACGTTATTTTAAAATAAATAAATGAATGAATTTTTTTTTAACCCTTGAAATTATATATTTAGAAAGAAGGAAAATCTAATAAAACACAAATAAGGTATTCAAAATAATTTACAGATATTATTTTGAAAAACACTGATTTAGACTCTTTTCTAAAAAGCACAGTGGTCATTAAGAGTGACTTTAAGTGCTTTAAGAAAAGTAATTATGTTACTAACTAGTGACATTTTAAGCAAAGTATTCTCAAATAAAGGTATTTATGGTCATGAAACTAGAATGCGACTGAATGACCTTTCAAGGTTCCCTCCAAATGTGACAGGGCTTAGAATAGGTTTAAATAATTTGCACATGGCTCATCTGTTTATTTAAGTCCATACTTCCAAAGTGTTTGAGAACAACTTCTTCTTCTTTTTTTTTAATCATCTTAAATATCTCATCTGCAGACTCATTTATAACATTAAGCTGCTTTAAAATTCTTTTACCCTGTCTTAGATAGTTCAAAAACAAATTTTACCCTGTGCCCCATATGGTTTATTATAAATTATGAATTAGCCAAAGCCAGAATTACTAACATTTTACAGAACCGGGAGCTAGCTCTTGGAACCAGAATTGCAAGTAGCTAAGGCACGTTATGCAGTTTCCCGGTCCTGAAGATCGTGTCTCCGATCAAGGTACATATTCCCTTCTGAAATGTCTCTCTTACATCTTTCATCAAAAGAAAAGAAAAGAAAAGAAAAAAGAATGTAAAATAATGCACTATAGTGAGTGACTCAAAACAATGTGATCCTTTCATTTCAGGACCTCTGTGTTGCTCACATTAATGATTGTTAAAACGCTAATTAAACTAGTTTAGCAAGTTTGTGATTGCACATTTATTCTGCTTTCTTTTTAATGGGATATATCTGTATCAAGAAGAGAATGTTGCCTTACAGAAGTGGAATTTCAGATCTCAAAAAGATCGTGAAGATCTTCAAAAGTAACCATATATCTGAATGATTTTCAAGGGTATTTCTAAAAAGTTCAATTATTTCGCCACTGAAATGTGCATATAAACGTTCTCTATTATCTCCTGACGATAAAATCTGTTTCTCTTACTAAGGAAAAGATAGTCTTATCTGATGATCAGATAAAGGCCTGATATATTTTCCCAGTCTGAGAAGTAAATAAAAGAATGACTATAATGTCGACCTCCTTTATTGTTGGCTGGACAGGTACTCTTGTAGTTTTGCAGTAATTTTTTCTGTCAGATGATGTGATATTTTCTAAGGAAATAAAATTTTTCATTATTTGGCAAACAGTCTTTTTTTGCTTCCCCAAACATTTTCAATCCTAAGTGGAAATATTAATGCATTTATTGTTTTCCACAGCATGAAGCAGAATAAGGTATAGAATTACTATATGTTTCTTTAAATTTCAGTATTTGCTTTAACCACTCTAAATGATAAAGTAAGTATTGAAAAAACTGTTTATCTGACCTCTTAGGTTTTTTTCATTACTACCTAGCAATGCCATGTCACCTCCTCCGAGAAGTCTTACTGGATATAGGCTCCCTTAATTTGTTGCCTTACCTCTGTGCTCTCCTAATATCTTGGACTCATCTCTGTCATCATATTTATCCCATTGTATTATAACTAGATGCTTATGTGTCTATCTCCAACCAACTTTTAAGGGAAGGATCATTTTACTTATATCTGTGCCAATGAGGTACTGTTAATACTGAATATACAGATATCAATACGATATGGTAGCTGCACCCTGGGAAGTCACATCCTTATAATCTGGCTTCTGTGCCCTCCCTGCTACTCATGAAAATAGCAAATTAACAACCATGGCTTACATGAGGACTTTAGGTATGTATTCTTTGACTCACATGATATTTTAGAAAAATTTGAACCAACATTAAAAGCTGAGTGATTTCATGCAGTTCTCAGGATTTCAGCCACTCTTCAGAAATCTAAATGTCTGGAAGCACTTGGCCCGATTTCTCGTGTGGAATTACTCAAGTGCTCCTGAGCAGTAGTAATTCCTTTATACCCTGTGTGTACTCTCCAATTTACCTCAGTCCCTACTGCTCCCTTTCATCTGCCTAACACCAAGACCAAGATTCAGTTGCCATTTATATTTGCACTGATGTTCTTTTGGTATAGAAATATTTTTCTATACCCATGGGTTTTTTTTTAATCAAAAGAAGAAAACCAAAGACATCTAGAGAACCGTAGGATTTTACAAACTACACTAACCAGCTTTATTTACCTGCTCATCTGAACTATAATCTTCTGATTAATTCATTTCAATAATCTTCTGATTAATTCATTTAATACACTTAAATATGTGCTCCTGGATCTAACTGGTTCTCCATCTCCACTGTCTCCCCCATTCTAACCCATCCTATGTGCCCTTATGGTGATATTACTCTTCTCTAAGATCTTCAATAGTAGTAGTACAATTAGTAGAAGTAGTAGTAACAATGATAATAGTTATTATCTATTGAATGCTAATGCCAACTAGGTGTCCCCCACTGTTCTATGTACTTTGCTTTTATTAACATTGAATTCTTATGTCAACCATGTGAAGTAGGTGTTATTATTACCGACACTTCATGGATTCTGACTCATTCCAGCAGACACAGCTCAATAGTGCCTCGCTTTGCGCCTGCACCACATACCTCTCCTGTCCTGCCCAAGGCTTCCCTCTGCTTGCTGATGCTGTGGACCCTAGGCAGCCATATGGTGCAACTTGGAAGAGCAGAGAATCAATGTCCAACCAGGCAAACCCTTGACCATTAGGACACATCTCATTGTGTCCATCCTGCCTTTGCTGTCTCCCTCCCCTTTCCCTCATACCCAGCCCTAGGACTGCACTCTCTCATAGGGTAGTAGTACAGTCTCCTCTGTCTCAAGCTCTGCTTTCTGGGAAACCCAGACTGAGACATTCTTTTGTACCTCCCCCTGCCTTTTTTTTTTTTTTTTTACTTAAATTATTTATATTGCCTTCAAAGACTACCTTATCATACTACTCATTTTTTGGTTGCAAGTGATAGAAAAACACACTTGAACTAAGTTACCAAAGAAATTGGAAGGATGAAAGGATTTTGGAGTATTTCCCATAGCAGGAGGGAGGAAAAAGCTAGAATTGGGCCTCATGAAAACTGGAAATAACTCTCTCTCTCTTTTTCTCTATTTCTCTCTCTCATTCTCATTCTCACCTCTGCTCTTATCGGCATATCAGCTTCATCTTCTCTAGTATGGTCTAGTTTCTTCCACATCATGGCAGACATGGTAGATAAGAGCTCTCAGTACACATTCTCCACAGCTCCTACCCACCAAGTGTGATTGCTTCTGTTCCTTAAAATTCAGTCTGATAATTTTCAAGAGAAGACTCTAACTGACCTGGCTTGCAATGGGTCAGCGAGGAAGGGAAGGAAAGAAGCTCACAGAGCACTGATCAGAAGGGGAAACCTTACAGGACAGGATTCTACTATGGACAAGGTCTGTAAGGCCCAACCCCAATGTTACTTCCTGCATGAACGTCCTCTGCTTCTGGAAGGCATCATGTGATCATTAAAAGAGCTGCATGCATCCAGCACAAAGTGACAGCTATGAATTGTTCACATGCCTACCTTTCTGAGCCTCAGTTTCATCATCTGTGAGGTAGGTATAATAATGTCCATCTTTGTGAGAGAAATAAATTTCGAAGTGCCTAGCATGCAATAGGCATTCAACAAATTCCATCAGCCCAAAGTAATATCTCCCTTGAACATGTACACAACATAACACACCTTTATATCACTATAGCTTTGTCACCACTTGCTTCTGCATGTTTTATCTCCCCTGTTTGATCCACTCTTCCCTGAGGGCAAGGAGTGTCTCATTCCTCTTCTGAGCTATCTTAGCCCTTGTACATTATCCAGCACATTGGAGTCAAAGAATAAACATTTGGCAAAAGGGTAACTTCAACTGCATTCAATAAGATGATCTGGTTTTTATTTGTGGATTTTTACCACTTTAGAAAATGATTAGTTCTTCCTCAGCATCAAGCAAAAGTGAGCTTTTTCCCAACTGTTTTATGGGGGAAAGCTTTTCCTTCCTCTCTCAAAATGTACCAAATACCTTTTGTGTAGCGAGTACCGTTGGACGTACTAAGGATTGAAAACTGAAGGAGACCATTTCTGCCCT
Source organism: Aethalodelphis obliquidens (assembly GCF_003676395.1). Classification (NCBI taxonomy): domain Eukaryota; kingdom Metazoa; phylum Chordata; class Mammalia; order Artiodactyla; family Delphinidae; genus Aethalodelphis; species Aethalodelphis obliquidens. Next base: position 1,181,855 of record NW_020838025.1, on the reverse strand, counting down.
TGAAGAGTTGAGTATTAACTCACTGGTGTAGTTATTTAATTTTCAGATGTATATTTCTATATACTTAACTCCACGTGTTCCTCATAAGCTGAAAAAATAAACATCTTTAATGTTGGCTCCTTCCTTATTCTATGTTGCCTTCAAATCCACGCCCATGATACAAGTGGAAACTGTTCATGTGTATTTGATTATGTGAAAATATGTATTTCCTTCTATTAATTACAGTGACTCTAAAATCTAAACTATTTCCTTCTCCACCCCATTTGCCATATTCTCACAATATTAGTTACACATCCTTGCTTTACCATAGCACAGAAATAGTGGAGATAATATTTATAAATATTATGTGGCATAAATATGCGGGTTCAGTCACATTAATTTTTAGGGTTTTATGTATTAAACTTACTTCTCAAAAGTTTAAGAAGATTTGTTCTTATGGACAATGCAGAGAACTCATTTTAAGTGAAGAATGGCAAAGCTAAGTCTTTCAAACTAAAAGAAACAGGTTATTCTGTTATAGCCAATTTCACTCTTTAAGGCTTAAGTCATGTTTTCTTTGACTATTGCAATGGATTCACTACAATTTAGCCAGTTCTGTGTAATGGGAGGCACTGGATGAGATAAAGAACCTCATCCACTCTGAACACCTCAAGCCAAATGACCCTCACTTCACTCACCAAGATGTAGATTCTGCTCGAAGCTGGAAACACCAAGCCAATCTCTTTTTTGTTTCTCCTTTCTTATATCAGGACGGCCCTTTATCATTGGTGATAAACAGAACCATTCCAAACATCTGGTCTGGACATCACTGGCATCCCCTGGACCTGTTAACTGCAAAGGATCCCACCTAGAAACATGTACCTAGAGCTGGAAGAAGCCATGGAGATTAAGAGATCCAGAGCCTTCACTTTGCAGATGAGGACAAAGCTCTGGTAAGATGAACATTGAAATGAATTGACCTGCCCGAATGTACGTACAAATCAGTGAAGGAGCCTGGATGAAAGACCACATGACCTGTTTTAGGAAGACGACTTACTACCCTCTAAGGGCCAGCCCTCTTTGGTTCACTGCTACTCCCCACGCAAGACAAGATTCTGAAAGGAAGGGAAAATATCTCGGGGTCTTGGTCCCGCTCTTCTCTGAGGGTTTTCACGCAGCTCCACACCCAAGCAGGCCAGCTTTTCCAGGTAGTGACAGAGATTCACATTCTTTTCCAACATCAAAACACCTTCCTTCTCTAGTCTTCCCAGCCGCATTGGTCAAAACAACCCTTCCTTCACTGTACATCATTGATTTCATCCTTGCAGGAGGGTTTGCCTGCTGTTAGCCCTGAGGAAGGAATCTAATGATAGCACCGGGACAAGATCAGGGTGAGGCCTTGGCAGCAGCTGTACACCTTCTGTAAAATGAATTTTAGCTGGGGGCTGCTCCAGAAGGTTTACGTAAGAGGCATTCAGAGGAGCCATTCTGGTTGAAAGGGGGTACTGTGGGGCTTTTCCTAGCAAAGCCGGTTTTTACATAGATTTTACAGGAAATTTACTTGGAGTGGCTTTGGGGACAGTGACTGAAGCCAAGCCACCCCTTGGATGCATCAACTGATTATAGTACTTTTCAAAACTGGTAGTACTTAGTCATAGGAGCTGATCCAAAATCTTATCTCACTTTTCTCACAAATTCCTGGCTTCCCAATCCCACTTGTGGTTGTCTTAACCTTTTCCTGAGGTAAAAAACAGTCAGCATAAGCCATGAGGACTGGCCTAAAACACTCTATATACTTTTTTTTTTTTTTTTTGCACTACGCGGGCCTCTCACTGTTGTGGCCTCTCCCGTTGCGGAGCACAGGCTCCGGACGCGCAGGCTCAGCGGCCATGGCTCACGGGCCCAGCCGCTCCGCGGCATGTGGGATCTTCCCGGACCGGGGCACGAACCCGTGTCCCCTGCATCGGCAGGCGGACTCTCAACCACTGCGCCACCAGGGAAGCCCCATATTTAAGCTTTTACATAGTTTATAAGTTCCTGAAGACTCATGCACGTTTTTCCACATTTTATTAAATTGTATTATATATTTTAGATATCCGTAGTTGATAAACCAGCAATTCAGAATAGCCATTAAGCCCTCCCTGTAGCTCCATTGCCCAGCAGCACTCTGGAGAGTTTTGAAAAAACATCTCTCTCACCATAGTTTGTAAACTTGATTTGATGAATGCACAGCAATATCTCATCCGTTTGGCCTCCAGTCCAGATCTCATGTTTGCACTTACAGCTTCTTGGCAGAAGAAAAGGGCTAGCACACATCTAGCTTTAATGTCAGCTCCCCGCACTCCGAGCTGTCCCTCTGGCTCCCGTTCCCCTTTAATTCTTAAACCCTTTCAAAGCCTTTCTCATCTCAGCTCTTAACGCTTCATTACCACTAGGACTCCACTGAGTCTCCTTTTCCGGTTATTTAACAGGTGGTGTGAAGAATTACAAGGGCTGAGGGTTCTCACTCCTCCACCTAGGGTAGCTAGTACCTGGATCATCTTCATCCTTTCACAGCCATCATGGTACACTGACCATCATCCTCTCATACACCAAGAACCAACTAGCCTTTCTCCAAAATTCGCTGACCTTCGAATTTTCAGAGCTTTATGATTTAGAAGCATTAGATCTGGAGTCAGACTGTTGGGTTCAAATCCTGACTTACAACATAGTTGCCATACGACCTTGGGCAGGTTAGCCTCTCCTAACATTTGTTCCTCACTTGTGACATGAGGATAATGAAAACTAATATTGACACCAAAGGGCTGTTTTGAGGATTGAATGAAATAATATATGTAAAGCACTTAAAATACAGTGTACAAGATAAGCCCTTAAACCTATTACTGTTACCATCCCCCCCCGTTTTGGGAAACATATGACAGTTATAGATTGAGAAGATTCACAAATGGAAGAAACTGGAAAATCAACTAGTTCAGGGCTAAAAATATTCAAATACCTACAGAGCCCAGATAGGCAATATGATTGCTGTGGTGGAAGCAAACCTGAGGGATGGAAGGACAGAAAGGAGGTGACCTAGCTAGAGGGACAGCGCTTCTCAAGGTGAAGCACATTGCTGTCATGTGAGATCAGAAGTCTAGTGTTACCAGATCTTCCAGTTTTTCACGAAAAGCCAGAAATCCAGATTTGTGTGTAATCCCAAGGTGCAAATGTTGATAGATGTAATTCAAATTTTTATAAAATGCGTTATTGTTTTAATTTAAAAAAACAATAAAGCATAGTAGCTTCTACTGTAGAGCCTCTAATCTAATCAAATTTCATTTGAAAACTGAGAAGACAGGATTAAGAGTTGGAGTGTCATACCAAAAGGCGCACAACTAATAAACGGCAAAACCCTGATGGAGCTCACGTCTCTCACACTGTAGTCCAGGGATCTTTAACAGCCTTTGATTCTTGACATAAAGGAGACACTTTTTATCCTCCTTATATCTATGTATAATCTGTCACTAGATGCTGTTATTCTGTACTTTCTGGTCCATTCTCATGGCCACCATGCGTCCTGGGCCCCCATTGTCTCATAATCTCCTCACTAGAGGCTCATCTGATCTGATGTACCCTGTCTGTTTGCTAAAATCTAAATGACCTTTATATTTGATCACACCCCTGCTCTAAGTCCTTCAAAACTTCTGCATCAGAGCCAAGTGCACTGGTCTTTCAGTCATGCAGTCTCAAACTGATTTCCTTTTGCTGACCTGCATCCTGGTTCCTCCATGAACAAGATGTGTCACCTTGGGTGAGTGAGTCACTCTACATCAGCATTCCTCAAAGTAAGATAAAAATAATGGGAGAGTATAATAATAGCACTCACCTCAGTGTTGCTAATGGATATTGAATAAGTTAACCCATGTAAAGTGCTTCATGTATAGCAAGCACTGTGAAATGCTGGCTTTTTATGAGTGTACCGTGTTCTCTCTCCTACCCACTCGAGTCTAAGTGTCTTTAGAACAGAATCTAAGTCTAACTGGTATATGCTCTTCCCACCCAAATATTAAGCACATGTTATGTACTCATTAAATATTTGTTCACAAAAAGAGAAACTGAATACACGAGTAATTTAAGAATCTGTATAATCAAATAAACATAAACATGAACCAGAAGTGGAGCAGAAATCAACAGTAGTGAGTGGACTCAAGGTCGCTTGGGTTCCAGGGACAGAAGCAGACAGACACTGTAGGATTTTGTCTCCTTCCAGGTAAAGGCAATTTTAGAAGTTTCATGTAAGTGACGTGTTGGGGAGGCAGCAACCAGAACCAGGTTTACTGCTTGAATAAGTGCCATGGATGGGGTCCCCTTATTTGTAAAAGGAGGCCTTAGTATTTGTCCCTGTGCCTAAGATTACAACTTAGCTTGGACCAGAGACGTGAGAACCCAGTCACAGCCTCGTGGCTGGGAACTGAACAAGCCAGTGGCTATTCGTGTGGCTGGACCTTTGGTATCCTCAATAGCGCTGAACGGTAGGAGTCCCAAATCACCATTATTAAACATAGTTCTGGATCATGGGCACAGGGGAAGCCACTGGAGGTTTTATTTTTTTTATTTTTATTTTTTTTTTGCGGTACGCGGGCCTCTCACCGTTGTGGCCTCTCCCGTTGCGGAGCACAGGCTCCGGACGCGCAGGCTCAGCGGCCACGGCTCACGGGCCCAACCGCTCTGCTGCACGTGGGATCTTCCCAGACCGGGGCACGAACCTGTGTCCCCTGCATCGGCAGGCGGACTCTCAACCACTGCGCCACCAGGGAACCCCACCACTGGAGGTTTTAAACAGCAGAATGCCATCCTCTGACCCATATTTGAAGATTTTTTTTCCTTTGTCTTTTGTTTTCAAAAGTTTAATTATGATGTGTCTTAGAGTGGATTTTTTTGCATTTATCCATTTGACTCATCTTGAATCTTTAAGTTCATATCTTTTGCCAACTTTGGGAAGTTTTTAACCATTATTTCTTCTGATACTTTTCAGTCCTGCTCTCTCTCTCCTCTCCTTCTGGGACACCAGTGATATAAATATTAGTTTTTTTGTTATTATCTCACAGGTCTCTGAGACTGTTCATTTATCTTTTCAGTCTATTTCCTCTCTGATGTACAGATTGGATAAGTTCTACTAATCTGTCCTCAGTTTACTGGTTTTTATCCTCTGCCATCTCCAGTCTACTATTGAGCCAATCTATAGGGTTTTATATTTCAGTTATTGTATTCTTCCATCTATAATTTCCATCTGGTTCTATTTTTGTGACTTCTGTTTCTTTGCTGTTAATTTCTATTTTTCACTTGTTTCAAAAGAATTTGTTATTGTTTGTTGAGACATTTTGTGACGGCTCTTTTAAAATCTGTGTCAGATCATCCCAACGTCGAATTCATGTTGGTGTTCACATCTGTTGATTTCCTATTCTCATTCAAGTTATGATTTGTTGTTATGACACGTGATTTTCATTTTCCATTGCATCCTGGACATTTTGGATATTATGAGACTCCGGATCCTTTTTAACCTTCTTTTTTAGCAAAAAGTCTCCCTGTTGAGATGTAGCACAAGGGCTGTGTGGTTCCACATGCTTACCTTTCCTCTGGGCCCTGCCGAAAACACCCCCAGAAAAGTAGCATGCCGACTCACACTGCTTTATTGTAGATGGGCTGGCGGGGAGTTCAGCTTCTCCTCAAACCTGTTGACACCTTCCTCTTGAAACTGGAGGACCAACTATTCTGTCTCATTGTATCTGAGTGGGTGGCATGAGCTCAGCTCCCTCCTAGGCTCTGCTGACCTCAGAGAAGGGGAAATCATGGTGCAAAGTCACATACTTTGTTGCTGCAGAATCTGGGCAGAAGCTCTGCTTCCCACTGAGCCTGCGGATACCTGGGTGGGGGATCATGAAGTAGTGATCCATTCAGTCTCATTGCCAGATGGGAGTGGAGGCTTGGCTTGCCACTGGACCTCCCTGATGCTACCCTGGCAGGAGAATGGGAGCAATGTCTGCTTCCATTGGAAAGATCAGCTCCTCATTCAGCCCAGCCAACACCACCCAGGCAGGGGCATCAGAGCATCAACTGCTTCCACTGAGCCGGAGATGAAAGATCAGCTCCCACTCAGTCTCACCGACTTCACCCCAACAGGCAAGAGAAGCAGAGCACCACTATCTGCTTCCATGGGGTTGGGGACAGACGATGGATGGAAAATCAGCTTCCTGTTTGATTCCACTGAAAGCAAAGGAAGCCAGGCAGTTTTTCTGTTGGTGTTGGTTGGAGTAGGGCAGGTATTGCCAAAAAAGATTTTCTGTTGTTAAGCCATCCTTTTCCTGATCCTTTGGCTCTAGAAAAGGCTTTTTCTTGGAGCTTTTCTGTCTGTGCCTGTTGACAGTTCCAGTTTGGAGGAAACGACCTGTCTGGAACATGTGAGCGGCAATAGAGAATCTCAGGGACTCTTTGCCATGTCGTTCCTCAAGTCCCGAGGTCCCTAGGACATCTGCCTTCTTTCCACTTTTCAGAATCGTCCTATGCTTTATTGTTGTATTATCTCCAGGTTTTTTTTTTAGTTGTAAGGGGAGGGCCTGGAAAGAATGGGGCTACCGCATCTTGGCTGTGATCCGTGTTTTTAAATGAGTATTGTAACTAACAAGCAAAATGTAAAAGAGATTTTTGAGACAATTAGAGAAATTTGAATATGGACTGAGAAGTAGATGATATTAAGGAATTATCTTTAATTTGGTGTGTTGTATTAATTAATGTTATGGCTACATAAGAAAATATCCCTATTCTTTATTCTTTAGAGATGTTTCTCAAGTAGAGGGGAAATTTTATGATGTCAAGAATTTCCTGTAAAATATACCTGCAAAAATAAATAAGTAAAAGGAAAAGAGAGAGAGAGAGAGATAAGTGAGGGAGGTAGGGAAGAAGGAAGGAAAGGGGGGAAGGAGAGAAGAAGGAAAGAAAGAAGGGGAGGAGGATGGAAGAAAGGGAAAAAAGGCATAGATTAAGTGAGTAAGCAAGATGCTGGTAATTGTTGATTCCGGCTGATGTGTTATATGAGGTCATTATACTATTTTTTTCCTACTTTGGGGTATGGCTAAAAATTTTATTTTAAAAATTTGTATAGGGCTTCCCGGGTGGTGCAGTGGTTGGGAGTCCGCCTGCCGATGCAGGGGACACGGGTTCGTGCCCCGGTCCGGGAAGATCCCACATGCCGCGGAGCGGCTGGGCCCGTGAGCCATGGCCGCTGAGACTGCGCGTCCGGAGCCTGTGCTCCGCAACGGGAGAGACCACAGCAGTGAGAAGCCCGCATACCGCAAAAAAAAAAAAAAAATTGTATATTTAAAGAATCACCCTGGCTATATTGAGGACAATAGATTGAAGGGGGAAATCTCAGAACTGAAGCTATGAGTTAGGGACAAATGTAGTCAATCAGATGAGAAATAATGGAGGATTTGACTAGGATGATGGCCACTGAGATGGAAAGAAGACAGAAAGAGTAAGCAGAAGATGTGAGAATTTGTGGCAATGGCTTCGAAAAGATATTAGAGGGAAGGTAAGTATCAAGTATGACAAGCAGGTATGGCTTGACCTACCTATGCTGGAAAAAATGGGAGAAGGTGTAGGGAAAAATAAAAATTTCGTTTTGAATGTGCAAAATAGTCAAGTAGGGGTATATAGGTAGCACGTGATATAAAATCTGAAGCTTAGGAGCGAGGTCTATGTTGAAAGTGGTAGAGCATTGGAAGTTGTTATAGAGATGATATACGAAAGCATGGGGATGGTTGAGAGAGTTGATGGTAAAGAGAAAAGGGGCTCAGCACGGAGCCCTAAGGAATATTAGCATCTACAGGTCAGGTGGAAGTGACTTTTAAAAGTGACCATGCAACAGGAGTCCCTAGCACCCAGATCTTGGTTTCTAAATACCATTCATTCAATCATTCTTTAGTTAGTTGGTTGATTAGATGTAATTAGTTAAGTTAATAAGTAGGTGGGCCCTTAATCCAATATGACCGGTGTCCTTATAAAAAGAGAAGAGATGAGCTGCATGGAAAGACAAATCATGGTTTAAATAATCCAGTTTTATTTTTGTCTTGTGCCCTGGAAAAATCTGACATGTGGAGTTCTTTTTCTTTTTAATTCAAAAGCTATGTCTTTTATTTTATTTTTATTGAAGTGTAGTTGATTTGCAGTACTTTCTTGGCTTCAGGTGTACAACATAGTGATTCAATATTTTTGTAGACTATACTCCATTCAGGGTTATTGTAGAATGTTGGCTGTATTCTCTGTGCTGTGCAATATATCCTTGTGGCTTGTTTATTTTATACATAGTAGTTTTTTAAAAACAAAGAAGAGACACAGACATCCAGAAAGCACGCCATGTGACAGAGGCAGAGGCTGGAGTTATGCAGCTGAAAGCCCAGTAACACCAAGGATTGCTGGCAACGACCAGAAGCTAGGAAGAGTCAAGGAAGGATGTTCCCTTAGAGCCTTCAGAAAGAACATGGCCCTACTTACACCTTAATTTCAGACTTTCAGTCTCCAGGGCTATAAGACTACAAATTTCTGTTGTTTTAAGACAGCCACTTTGTGGTAATTTGTTATGGCCTCCCTAGGAAACTAATACACCATTCATTCAAACACATATAAAGGAACAAACAAACAAACAAAAAGTTCTCTCTCTTCCTCCTTACTTTCCTGAAATTTTAGTCTTAAGGCTCTAGGGATCATTACTGTTCCCCCTACCAACCACAGGGTCTATAGAAGCCCAAGTGAGGAAGACATCCTTGCATGGGGGGAAATTGGGACAGGGTGACAGAGCCTGATGAAGGTGAGCAGGGCTGGGGAGTCAGCCACCTGGGCACAGAGGATATCCATACAGCAGTAACCCTGCAGGGATGTCAGAGCTGGGGTAAGGAGAGCAAACATGCATAGGAGCAACATCTAGGTAAATTGATTAAGTAAATCTATCAAGGAAAACAAGGGCCAAGTTCCTCACTCAGAGAGGGGAATTACAGCAAAGGAAAAAACACAACTAGAATTAACTCCGTGTTGAACTGGAATCAGTATGAACTTATGGTTTTGAATAAATATAGATAGATATAGAAATAAATACTGATGTAAGTGTGTGTGTGTGTGTGTGTGTGTGTGTACGTACATATGTACGTACATCTAGTCCGTAGCTCAGTTTTCTGAGAGGGCAACAAGAGCACCTTGCCCAGATCTTGGTTTCTAAATACGATTCTCTACTTAAAGGATTCAGGAACTCCTTGGGAAAAGTGACTGATTCCAGAGCTGGAACTGGGAAAGTATCAGTATAAGATGATCAATACCAAAAGAAAACAAAAGCAAAAACAAAAATTAAAAAATGGGACTTAATTAAAAGCTTGTGCACAGCAGAGGAAACCATAAACAAAATGAAATGACAACCTACAGAATGGGAAAAAAATATCTGCAAATGATGCAACTGACAAGGGCTTAATCTCCAAAATATGCAAACAGATTACACAGCTTATATAGCTCAATATCAAAACAACAAACAACCTAATCAAAACATGGGCAGATCTAAATAGGCATTTCTCCAAAGATATACAGATGGCCAAAAGGCACATGAAAAGATGCTCAACAGCGCTAATTATTAGAGAAATACAAATCAAAACTACAATGAGGTATCATCTCATACCAGTCAGAATGAACATCATCAAAAAATCTACAAATAATGAATGCTGGAGAGGGTGTGGAGAAAAGGGAACCCTTCTGTACAGTTGGTGGGAATGTAAATTGGTACAGGCACTATGCAGAACAGTATGAAGGTTTCTTAAAAAACTACAAATAGAACTACCATATGATGCAGCAATCCCACTCCTGGGCATATGTCTGGAGAAAACCATAATTTAAAAAGATACATGCACCCCAATGTTCATTGCAGCACTATTTACAATAGCCAAGACATGGAAGCAACCTAAATGTCCATCGACAGATGAATGGATAAAGAAGATGTGGTACATATATACAATGGAATATTACTCAGCCATTAAAAAGTATGAAATAATGCCATTTGCAGCAACATGAATGGACCTAGAGATGATCATACTAAGTGAAGTAAATCAGAGAAAGACAAATATCATTAATATCACATATGTGGAATCTAAAAAGATGATACAAATTAACTTATTTACAAAACAGAAACAGACTCACTGACATAGAAAACAAACTTATGGTTATCAAAGGGCAAAGGTGGTGGGGAGGGATAAATTAGGAATTTGGGGGTGACATATACACACTACTATATATAAAATAGATAGGGACATCCCCTGGTGGCACAGTGGTTGAGAACCCGCCTGCCAATGCAGGGGACACGGGTTCGAGCCCTGGTCTGGGAAGATCCCACATGCCATGGAGCAACTAAGGCCGTGCGCCACAACTGCTAAGCCCGCGCGCCACAACTGCTAAGCCTGCGCACCACAACTACTGAAGCCCGTGCGCCTAGAGCCCATGCTGTGCAACAAGAGAAGCCACCACAGTGAGAAGCCTGCGCACCACAACAAAGAGTAGCCCCTGCTCGCTGCAACTAGAAAAAGCCCGCGCGCAACAACGAAGACCCAATGCAGCCAAAAATAAATAAATAATTAAACTTATTAAAAAATCATAAATAAAATAGATAAACAACAAGGACCTGCTGCATAGCACAACGAACGATACTCAATATTCTGTAATAACCTACATGGGAAAAGAATCTGGAAAAGAATATGTGTATAGCTGAATCACTTTGCTGTACACCCCAAACTAGCACATTGTAAATCAACTATACTTCAATAAAAAATAAATAAATTATTTTAAAACCTCAAAAGACAATGGAAATGTCAGAAGGACACAGAAGTCAACTTGCAGGAGCTCCTATTGACCAAACTGGGGAACTTTGAGCAAAATAAATACTGTTATTAATGGATCCTTGAATAAAATGAATTCAGTTGAATAAAATCAAAACCATGAATCTAAAGAGATATAAGTAAATGAATAAACTGGAAGTTTGATGAAAAACAGAATATTTGTATAGATTAAAAGAACTCCAAATAAAGCACGTATAAATCACCAAGTGAAAAGAGTAACTTTACGGTGGAAGAACCTGGCAGACACCACTTTAATCAAATGATGAAAGTGAAAATCACTGATAATGGGGCAAACTGAAATCATGTGTCACCTGATAGGTGAACACAGCATCACTTCTGCGTTACTCCTGCTGATGATGTGCAACCTGAATCTAATTGTGAGGAAACATCAGACAAACCCAAATTAAGGACCATTCTACAAAATAACCAGCAAATAGTTTTCAAAAGTTATCAAGGTTATGAACGTGAAAAACTGCTCCAGAGTGAAGGAGACTACAGAGAAATAACTAAATGCAACACATTATGCCGAAATTAATCTTCGTGCTATAAAGGACTTTAATGGGACAAAGGGCAAAACTTGAATGAGGTCTGAGGTTTAGTAACATATCAATGTTAATTTTCTGATTTTGATTGTACTGTGGTTATGTAGGAGAAATCTTTATTTGTAGGAAATACATATTAAAATATTCACAGGAGACAGGGCATTATATGTGTAACTGTCTCCTAAGTGGTCCAGAATAAAAAAGGTACTTGCAACTTTTCTTAAAGTTTGTCACTGTTTGAAAAATTGTTTTAAATCTTCTGTATGCAAGGCACATTTTGAGATACGGTACAAAATACCAAGTTCTAGAAGATACAAGACCTGTATACATGGAAGTTACAACCAAGCAAAGAAAGCACATATATTCCTGGCAAAATTAAATCAAACCAAGAGTCAAATTTGACTGAAAATTCCTCTACCCTGGCAGCACTCTTGCCATACCATATATCACAACATGTGTTAAGTAAGGTAATACCCCTTTCAAAAATGATTGCCCTAACTCGGTCCAACTTACTTGCAATACTGGATCTGTGAAGAATTCTTTATGCCTAAATCCAATCCCCTGGTAATAGACTAGTGTGGAATTGAAGATATCAGTTTCACCAACAGCCCAAATTTATAAAGGAATTTTTAAGTGAAGAAAAAGAGAGCTCCAGAGAACAGAAAATAAAGAGCTTCTTGTTTCACATTCACTATATCTATTCCCTAGAAGCATTTATTTTCCAGAGTAGCAATCATCCCCCACAGAAAGCTAATTTCTAAGATAGAAGAGGCACTCAGAATACATTTGCTTCAGTATTTTTCTGGTCTCCTAATAAAGCAACAGGACAGCATGATCACTAGGGGGCACAGCTGGGCTGTTCTCAGGCATGTACATATAAGGGAATTTATCCAATTTTATATCTAAAAGTTTATACCATCACTTCACCATTGAAACACAATAGATAAGTGAGTTCATTTCCAGGTAGGTGTCTTGCCTGATACAGATGATTTAGTGGCAGGAAAAAAAAAATGCTATCAAAAAATTAAAGCACTCTCCCATTTCTGGATTCCAGTGTCATTTCAGTTTTCCTGGTTCTCATATCTATTATGTTGTAGCATTTAAAATAGGACTGTATGTCTACCCACTTTTGATTTCTATTTCATTGTTAAGCAACCCCTTTGCTTTTCACAACTTCTAGTCAGCACCATAGACACCATTTCCTTGCTGACATTTTCCCATTTATTTTACATTCAACTTTTTACTGACAATCTCGAAGAAGTTTTTAAAAACACATTCTTGGTAACTCAGAGTGATCATTTCTATGTCGCTCTCACTCCTGAGTTTTGAAATCGTAGTACCTAATATTCTGTAGAAGTGTCTCTTTTCAACTAGATGCTCCTATTTTTTTTTAATTAATTAATTTATTTATTTATTTCTGGCTGTGTTGGGTCTTCATTGCTGCGCACAGGCTTTCTCTAGTTGCGGTGAGCAGGGGCTACTCTTCATTGCGGTGCACGGGCTTCTCATTGCTGTGGTTTCTCTTTGTTGCGGAGCACGGGCTCTTGGCATCCGGGCTTCAGTAGTTGTGACTCGCGGGCTCTAGAGCACAGGCTCAGTACTTGTGGTGCACGGGCTTAGCTGCTCTGCGGCGTGTGAGATCTTCCTAGACCAGGGCTTGAACCTGGCTCCCCTGTATTGCCAGGCGGATTCTTAACCACTGCGCCACCAGGGACATCCTCACCTAGATGCTCCTATTAATCGAGCAGTTGGAAACAAGAGTTTTCTCCACAGTCACTACCAGGCTCAGCAGCCTGTGGTGTGTGGTGTGTGGTGTGTGGGAAGTGGGCTGAGGGCAGGCCCACTGTCAAGGTACCCAGCTTCCACCTGCCCGACCCCTTTCCACCCCCATATCCTATATCCCCACACTCCTGGGCACATCTTTCCCTGGTCCTTCTCAAAAATAATCCAGCCAAAAGCATCTGTGAAGCATCTGAGCAATGCAAGGAGAGGTAGAAAAATGTAAAGAATCACACACACGTAAGGACCTTATAATCCAGTTAGAAAGACAAAGCAAAAGCTAGGGGAAATGTCAATACCGTAAGGCTATTTAATGAGTAATTAATTAGTTAATAGCCAGATATTCTAAATTCTCCAGAACAGCATCAATTTAAAATATTCTGACTCATTGTCACTTTATGTATTAAAATAGATCTTAACATAGTGTTTAGCAGTAACATCATTGAGGCATCTGAAAACCTGGACTAGAGTATGATTTTTGCCACCTACAGGGTGACTGTAGGAACTCGTAATTGCTCTGAACTTCAGATTCCTCAGTGTAAAATGGGAAGCATAGTGCCTATCTTTTAGAATTAATATGAGGATTACATTTTCTGAGACAACATACGGCAAACGTCTAGCTATAATGGGCAATTATATCATGATCACGTTTGAAAGTGTATGTTCAAAATGTTTTATTTGAGAATCCTGTCACCATAGCATATATCAGGTACTGTGCTAGGCACTGGCTAAAGATGACACAATAGCCACTGTCCTCAAGGGCCTCGCCATCTAATGTTAATAGTAACATAAGTATTATAAATATGTAATAAGTATATTTCTATTATAAATACATGTAAGTATAAATAAATAAAAATACATATAGAGGAGGCTGCCCCCAAAGTTTTGACCAATAAGAGTGCATGATCAATGAAGTCTAGAGACCATTGACATATTTAACAACTAATTACAGTATCATGTTAAAAGATTCTGCAGGGGTGTGAGTGACGTGTAATGGGAGCCCCAAGATGTATGATAAATCTTGACAGGCTTAAGTGTAATTGGGAATTCAGTCAGGAAAATACGGGAAGACAATTTCAGGCAGAGGTAATGAGCGTGGGCTTTAGGTAAGACACAGCTGTGTTGAAATACCAACTCCATCACTTTCTAGCTGTATGACCTCAGTTTTCTCCTGTGTGTATATGGAAATACCACCACCCACCCCCGGGTCGCCTAAGGACCAACTTTTGGTTAATTAAATGAGATAATATTCATTAGTTTGATGCAGTTTCGTTGCCCTAGGTCTCTTCTTTCCTCCTTATCTCAGAAGGGTACTCCTGACCAGATCTCTGCACATACTAGATGGGCGAAGCACATAAGATTTCTGGAGTTCTGAATTCTTTTGTTGTTGCTGCTCAAACATTTGTCTGTGATTCATGCCTGGATTTTTAACCTCTTCTGACCACTCACTTTATGTGGGTTTCTGGGACCCTCCATCTTTCTCTGTACTGTTACTAACTATAGTGGACATTTTTTTGTGCACCCACATTTTTTCTCCCCACTACTGGTAGCAGCACCCTGGTTTCCTTTGACAACCCACCTATTTCTCATTCAGTCCATATGGTTCTGGGGATCCTGGCCAGTCACAGCAACTTAACCCCTGGTTGCAGCAGTTGGGTCCAAGATGGAACGCAATGTGAGTCCATGAGAGCCAGGCCCAAGACTTACTGGAACTTGGCAAGAGAGACTTTCTCTTTCTTCCAGACTTAGAGATTCAGTTGCCAGAGGCCACCATTAAAGAAATCCTGGCTAGAGGGGAGCCAGTGTAGTAAAGTATAACCAAAAGGTAGAAAAGAACAGTTTTCTGAGGACTTTGTTGAGCACCTGGACCTAACAGTACTGAAGCCAGTAGGTTTACTGCTGCATCTTTCCATACATAAACCAATAAATTATTTTTTCCAAAAATCCTGGTTTTGATTTTCTGTCACCTGTAACTGAGTCTTAATACTGCTGAAGTTTGACAGCCAATCTAGTCTTCTGTCTCCTTCTTTTAGTATTGGCTGACTCCCTAAAACAAATTTTCAGCTTTACTGCCATCATTGACAATTGAATTTAAGTACAGGATAAACCCACCTGTTCTCTTAGAACTGGTACATTTATAATCATCGTGGCAATTTGCCTTGTGTTTATGGACTACTTTCCACGCTCTGAAGCAGGGAATCTACCCACCTCTCTACTGTTTTTAAAGGGCACTGCCTTTAACCACCTTCGCTCACAATCTCAGTGCTACTGCTACTACCAATAATAATAACAGGAAGAGGAAGGAGAAGGGGGAGGGAGAGGAGGAGAAAGAAGAAGTAGAATAGCAAAAATAATAGCTGCCATTTACTGAGCATCTGTTGAGTGTAAGGCACGACACCATTGGTGGGTTGTGTTTGGTGGGCTGTAACCATCATTAAAAAAAAATAAAATGGAATAGAATAAAGTAGATAAGAATGGAATGGAATGGAATTGTATAGAAAAGAAAATACTGGAATGCATCCGAAGTAGTAAGAATAAGTATTGTTTTGAAAATTTTTCTTTCCATTAATACAGTGTCTGTGTGTGCATATGATTACTGATTTGCAATGTAAAGTACATTTTTAAGAGTGGTTGTGATGAAAAAAGTAACTTGTCCAAAGTCACATAGATAGTAATAACAGAGCCGCTCTACATCCAGGCATGTGGCTTCCAGCTGACAGTCTCAACAGTATCCCATTTATAGAGAAGGAAATGAAGTTAGGAGGAGTTAAGTAATATGGGGAAAATGATAATAACCACTACATAGAATTGTAAAGATTGGGCTTCCCTGGTGGCGCAGTGGTTGAGGGTCCGCCTGCCGATGCAGGGGGCACGGGTTCGTGCCCCGGTCCGGGAAGATCCCACATGCCGCGGAGCGGCTGGGCCCGTGAGCCATGGCCGCTGAGCCTGCGCATCCAGAGCCTGTGCTCTGCAACGGGAGAGGCCAAAACAGAGAAGGGCCCGGATAACAGAAAAAAAAAAAAAAAAAAACCGAGAAAAAAAGAATTGTAAAGATTAAATCGGATAATACAACTGCCTGGTGTATAGTAGAGTATAATAAAAGTTAATTAATCTTGAACCATTTTGGAAGTTGTTTTTTCATGCAACATAATATTATGAACAGATTTTTATTTCTTTAAATACTCTTTTGCAGCAGCATTTTAAATGGCTGCAATACATTCCTTTGTTTGTATTTGTAATGATTTCTTTGCTTACCCAATCTTACACTGTGAGACGTTTGGGTTGTTTCCGTCTTTTGTTTCCATCTTTTTGCAACTCATAACAGCAATTAAATGCTTACAACACCATCTCCATATATAAATATTTCCTTAGGATTAATTCTGAGAAGGGGAATGGCTGAGTCAAAGGGCATACTCACTGTAAACTTCAAAAAGTTTAAACCAATTTATACTTTCCCTCAGCAATTGCTCTAAGTCTGGCATCTGTTAAAAAGTGTTATTTGTCAGGAGTTTTCTATTAACTTAAAAACCCATTTGTAGGACAAGTTACTGCTGTCATGGTAAGACCAACCAAGTCGGCTTTGTGCAAAAACTCATCAAAGCATTCCCTACCTCATCTCCACCTCTCCTCACCCCCATCTCTCTCCTGTCCTTGACACCGCTTTATGTCTCTCCTTAGAGTATTCTGTTTCCTCATAAATAACCAATCCTGCCATCGCTGGATACATTCTCCTGGACCTCAACCAAGCCTATCTCCTGAATGCACAGGAACTGAGCAGGTTCCTATTCTATTTCCCAAACATAATTATACTGGGCTGCAACAGTATTGGTTGTGTAATTGCTTTAGTGGTCTCTGATAGCTATTATTTATAAAGATCCAATACTCTTGCCCATCCTCATTTTCCTAGTGAAGGCTTCCATCTCAGTACCTCATCTTTCTCCCTGGCAGGGTCGGAAACAGGATGCAATCTGGACCCTATAAAACAGTAGCATATTCTTCTGGACACAGAAATTGGTCCAAGGGCCAGACACAAAACACAAGAATCAGAGCCTCCCTCTGAGAGTGACATACAAATTTTGAGAGAAGGAACTTCTCTCCACTTGTTACTAGATTTGACTATGTAAGCCTGGTGCTGCTGGCAGCCATCTTCCCAGCTGCATAGAGGAAGCTTTCGGCTCCAGAAGAGAAAGAAGCCAGTGCACCAGGAGAAGCAGAGAGGACCAGGTGACATCATTGAACCCTTGCATCCAGCAGTGCCACCAATGGACTTCTAGGTTGAAAAACAGAAGTTTTTGGCTAAGGCAAGTGTACTTTGGCTTTTTGTCTCTAGTAGCTAAGAGTCTTGATTGATACAGTTGTAAAATGAGTGGTATTAACATATTATTTTGAGTTCAGAGGGAGGAGGTGTATTATATGGTAATAGGGTGGGAATTAGGTCAAGTTTTAAAAGTATGTAAATAATAATAGTTGTAAGAGAATTATCAATGCAAAATGCCTCTAAGCAAGTTGTTTGTTTTTAAAGGTAACATAATGAATTTAAATAAGGCGGGTAGAGTGCAGAGACTGGTTATGGTCTCCTTTCTACCTCTAGACAGCTACATAGCCCTGGCCAAGTTGTATCACCCGTTTAGAGCTTCATCTCCTCATCTGAAAATAAGTGGACTGAACTGGTTAGGCTCCAGGGTCTCTTCTAGCTCTAAAATCTGTAAACCTCATCCAGTAAAGTCTCCGTGGCCGATCTGTGTCTCAGAAATGTTGTTTGCTGGTTGGCTCAGGCCTGGGTTACTATTGATGTGGGCAAGGGGGATGGTGTATCAGAAGTGGAGAAAAAAAAAATCAATCTCCCCCAATGGGTTATAGGGAAGAAACTTCGTGTTCTGTTACAAGTTAATCGCTAAAGGGATGTTGCCTCTAAGCTTAAATTATACACAATGGCCCATCTCTGGGAACCCTGCCTCCCAGGTAATGAGTGTTAAGCTAAAACACCTTTGTTTAGCTCACAGGAAACATTCTGACCAGGCCCACCTGTGCAGGAAGGAAGACATGAACACATCCCCTCTAAAGTCTGGCTGGAACCAGGACTCTGCCCCCTCCCCTGTTAGTATAAAAACGTCTGAATTCTAACTTGGGGAAGATGGTTCTTTGGGACACGGGTCCACCATCTTTTCGGTCTGCTGGCTTTCCAAATAAAGTTGCTATTCCTTTGCCCCAGCAACTCTTCTCTCGATTGATTAGCCTCTCAGGAACTGTGAGGGACAATGAAGCTGTTCAGCATTTCATAAAATTAATCCAGGCTCTTAGTGCTTAGACCTCGAGATTTACTGCCACCCTCTCTAAATAAACCTGGCCTCCTCTGAAACAACTCTTACTGCAGAGGTCACAAACTAGTAGGCCACAGATGGGTTTTGTAAGGACCACACATGGTTGGTCCACAGAATATTTTTAAAACTTCAAACTGTTGCCAAGGTTTAAAAAAGTGGGAGATTTTGCATTAAAAAAAAAAAAATCTGGGTTTCTGGTTTCTCTTGAATCAAAAGCTCTCTCTGGCGGTGCTGAGCCCACATTCCCACGTGCCAACGATAGACTGAAGCTGAGTAGCAGCTGTTCCTTTTAGACAAGGCGTGCATTTTCCAGGCTCCCACAGGTCTCCCTGGGCTATTTTGTACAGGTGAGTTACCTTTTGGCCTCTGTAGACTCATTAGTCTCTGATCAGTCTTAAGGTCTGGATATGAACTTTCCCACCCACTGTGCTCATGCGCTGGATATGGTAACAATAGAGCGTCCCCAGCACTGACCCTGGACTCCAGATGGCAGAAATGCTGTAAGCTGTGGCTAAGAAGTAACAACTTAATCAAGAGCTACTTCCCACAGGCTCTATCTGCAGTCAACTGAATACCCAATCTAGAACGTAGAACTACAGAAAATGGAAAATTCTTCTTTCCCCTTTATTATTATTATGGGCTAAAAGTTTTAATAAGACAAAGTTTTTTTTTCTCTTAATTGGCAAATTCTAATCCTGGACTCTTTAAGTAGGAGTAGAAAAAAATCAATAGTCAAATAAAAGGATCAAAAGTACAAAGGGAAGGGATTAATCTGAGGAATCATAAATTTATATATATATATATATATATAAAAAAATTTTATTGAAGTATAGTTGATTTACCATGTGTATTAATTTCTGCTATACAGCAAAGTGGTTCATTTATATATATTCTTTTTCATATTCTTTTCCATTATGCTTTATCACAGGATATTGAATATATTTCAAACAATATAAGTGATATGATATTGATGCTAATAAATAAATACATCCAAAAATGATTTTTTAAAAAATTTAAGACCACTATTAAATATGTATTTATTAAATATCTACCCTGTGCCAGGCATCTAGGCAAATATACTATGATAAAAATTGGATATGCTCTTCCAAACTCCATTAATGAGTGTTTATGTGTCAAAAGACTCAACATAAAAATAAACAAAATAAAATTTGTGGGAAATTATAGTAACAAATTGAAAACAATCACAGAGGCATTAATCTCTCTGTCAGTTCTCTATAGACCAAGTTAACAAATATAATAAAGATTATTTAATTAAACCTTAATTAGTATATGTATTGAGCTTTTTGCCACATAGACAGTATATATTCTTTTCAAAAATCCATGGAGCATTCACCAAATGTTGTAAAGGAAACCTTAATAAATCTCAAATAGTATAACTAGTAAGGGCACATTCTTTGACTGCAGTATAATACAAGTAAATATTTGTAAAGCAAAAAAATACATAATTAAATAAGAAATGAAAGTCCACCTATAAACTAAAAATAGAGTGTATATCTATAACTATTGAGTCATAGAAAGTGAAAGAATTAATAATGTTATTGAGCCTGGAGCTTGCCTAATGTGCAGCAAAGCCAATCTAATGACAGCTGGTCACGGTATAGAAAAGTACAGTGTTTATTGCAGGTCACCAAGCAAGGAGAATGTGCAGCTAGTGCTTAAAAGACCTGAACTCCCTGACGGCTTTCTGGGAAGGGTTTCTTAAAGGCAGTGTGAGGGAGGGGGCTGTGGGGAATGTGATCAACTTGTGCTCAGTTCTCAGATTAGTTGGCATCAAGGTGAAGTTTAGAGCATCGTCAATCTTCTAGTTTCAACTGGTCTGGGGTCTACAGGCTTTCAGTCAGCAGTGTCCATCTGGTGAGGGTCTGCTTCCTATAAAAACAATTTAGGAATGTGGGCCAGACCTTTATAGCTTTCAGAGACCTGGGAGTTCAGAGACTCTGCTATGTGGCTGATTTATAATCTAAAGTGTTACCAGTTTTCCAGCCCAACAGTTATTCTTTGTTTCTACATCTTCACATTTCCTGATCATTACCTCTCTGAGCCAGCCCTTTGCAACTCAGGGGAGGCCTGGAAGACCAAAGCAAAAGCCTTTTACTTCAAAAACAGGGTCACAGGGGCCTGTATACGGTTTCAATAACAGACTAATTAGAAAACAGTAGTAACATATAAATATGACAACACAAAATTTAAATTTATGAGAAGTGTACTTGGGACAAAATGCATCTCTTTCAATGCTTTTATTATTCAGTAAGAATTAATGAAAACACGTGTGCTAGTTACCTATTGATTGCCTCTTATGTCCAAATTCACCCTTTTAGACAGCTCAGTGAAAATGGACCTGGGCCCTTTAAATATATTTTCTTTGCTAGCTGACACTGAAGTTGTATGAGTATAGAGTGCTGCAGAAGCACTGCAGAAGGAAAGGGGCTTGCTTCCTTGTTCTGTGGCACTTGTGAGGCGGGCTCCTGCACTGTAAGTGGGTGGCTTACCTCCTGCAGAGGCCTCAGGTTCTGTAGTGCATGGCAGCCAGCAGCACCCAGAGATCAGCAGCTACCCCCGCCCCCCACTGCCATACACCCTCCCTTGTAGGTTTTGTAGAGGAGCTCTTCTGCCTGCTGCAGAGCTGGTAGCTTCTCCAGGGCAGGCTCCTGCAGTACTCTCAGCTTCTCCATCCAGAGCTCTGCTCCTGGTGTGTGCAACTGACCGCAGCACCCCATGGCCAGAAGCCTGCCCTAGCACCCACCTTGGGCAGTTCCTCAGCTACGTGCCTCCATTAAGACACCTCCCTATGAATCGCTTTCCCTGGCACCCTTAAGGGCAGATTTTTAGCAAACTCCAAGAGGACAGATTTCTAGCAAGTTTCACCGGCACAGCAATACAATGACTTTTCTGCTACCCGGTGAGCCAGGGCAGCAACCCCTTCAACAAGATCTGCATCTCAGCGCCATCCCACACCCTGGGGGCTCCATCTCAGCCCCACGGGTAGTGGCTGCGCCTTACGTTTGCTGTTTCTGTAATCTTTAGAGCGCTCTTTACTTCTTACTGGACAATGCAGAATTACTTTAATCCTTTGTTGTGGTTAATAATTCTTCATACTTAACTTTCCCTGTGTAAATTATATGGTTTCTCTCTCCTGATTGAATCCAGGCTGATACAATGTGTGAGCAAACTATTCAAGAAATTAGAAAAAGAACAAAACAAATAAACAAAAGAAAAACACAGACATTATTAAAGATAAAAGCAGAAATTAACAAATTAGAAAAGGTCGGTACCATTGATAAATAAACTTGAGAAGCATTTGGAAAACAATGCCAAATTTAAACAGACAAACTTGTATGGCAATGTTAAGTAAATAATAATGCAAAAAGTACAGAATGTTAATAATGAGACAGAAAATATAACTGATCTTAGAAACAGAGGCAGTTAAGACAATTAAGGAAAAAGCGAATCTAGGAAAATACAGAAACAAAGACTGACTCAAGAAAAGCTATAAAATCCAAGTAGTTGAGTAATACTGAAAGGAATATAAAAAACTACCCTCCAAGGGGTGGGATAGGGAGGATGGGAGGGAGGGAGACGCAAGAGGGAAGAGATATGGGAACATATGTATATGTATAACTGATTCACTTTGTTATAAAGCAGAAACTAACACACCATTGTAAAGCAATTATACCCCAATAAAGATGTAAAAAAAAAAAAAAAAACTACCCTCCAAAAAGTGTGGTTCAAGCAGTTTCATCATTAACTTTTCCAGCTTTCGAAAAACAGGCAAGTCTTCTGCTATTGAAGCTCAGAGGATAGGGAAAGAAGGAGACTCCTATTCATTTTAAGACTTCTCTAGGTCTCGTAGTAAAGTTCAGACATTTATTTATTAATTTATAGTAAAATTAAGAGTTACTATAAATAAAGCAACTGATTCAGTGATTTATAGAACTTAAGTGGAAAGAAGGGAAAGAAACCATATTTGCTGAGGTCCCTATGACTAGTGCCAAAACACCCACTATAAGATATGCCCTCTGGCCATAACTGCCCAGAAGAAAACGTGGGTAATTTTTAAAATAATCATAGAATGGGATAGACCTTTTAAATTATGACATAAAAGAAAATACTGAAACCTTTTATTTGGATCAGTAAAGCAATGAGTACATAGACAGTGAAAAGACAACAAACTGGAAAAATATTATAAAATATATAATCAGCAAAGGACTATTTTTCTAGATATGCAAGTAGCTCATGTTCAATAAGGAAAGGATTAACCAGCCAACATTAAAATGCAAAAAGAATATAAACAATTAGCTCATGGTGTATATATATATATATATATATACACACACACACACACACACACACACACACACATATTGTATAAATGTATACACACGTTAGACCTTTGGCCAGGAAAAACCTCCTCTTTTTGCTTATTCAAATTCTATTTATCATGCCATCAAGAAAGTTTTCCAGTTTTCCCAGAGAACTCCTATAGCATCCCTAACTTGATACTCAATATTAATGTCCCCTCTGTTCATCTGGAAATGCTAGGAATTTCTTTGAACAAATAATATATGTATATGAAATAGTTATTATTACCTAAAGTGAAACCAGTGTTTTCTCAGAGTGAGGTCAAAGGATGACCTGCATTAAACTCACCTGAGTACTTTATAAAATACAGATTCATGGGCACTGACCCAGACAACAAAATGAAAATCCTCTGGAGACCGGAAGACCATGGTGGCCTAGGCAGGAGCTGACCTTGAGTGTTTTGAAAGTTCTTCTCAGGTGATTCATATGTGCACTAGCCTTTGAGAATTCTGCCCCTGTGAATCAGTAATAAAATGTCTGTCTTTATTTTGTATAGCGTTTACAGAGTCTTTCCCACAAGCATTTTCTAATTCCATATTTACATTTGATCTGGGGATTGTCCCAGCTGGTATTTTTAGCGCCACTTAAAGATAAGGAAATAAAGTTCAGAGAGATTTAGGGGCTTCCTCAGAGACTCAGCTAGAAAATGGTGGAGCTCAGATTTTGATTATCTTTTCACAAGTACAAACTCCATCTCCACCCCTTCATAGAAACCCCCTAAAATTCACAGTGCTTCATGTTTGTAGAGCAAACTCAGGGTGATTCTTCAGAACAAACTGATGACAACAGGCATAAGTGGCAGTAGTGAAGGATGAGAGCACCTCTGGAACTCATGGGTCTAGGAGGAAGGAGCCGATGTCACAGATGACAGAGAGGTACGTGATCACACAGTAGTTAGGAAAAGAAGGCAGGGCCAGCAACACACCACTACAGCAGGAGACAGCAACAGGAGTTAAGGAAATAGTCAGAGAAGATGAGAGAGCCAACTTATAAAAAAGGGAGGTATGTCTGAAACACAACCTGAGTTGAGCACAAATTCATATGTGTTTCAAGAACAACTGGGCCTAAGACCTTCAGCGGCAGAGGCAGCAGCAGTCATAAGAACAGCAACAATGACCCCAGGCCACAGACAACTGACCCAGAGCTACTGCCGCTGTGGATTCCTTAGTCTGAGGTTTCTGCAGCCTGTGTTTACCAAGGTGCTTGAGAATCCCCATCTCAGCAAAACTCACTCTCTCAACCCACAGCCAGGCCTGAGAGCCCCAGGGCACAGACCCCAGTAGAGGCTCTGGCAGCCTCAGCCCCAGACTTGCCCTCTGATCTCTATGTCAGGGACTTCATGTCACTGTCAGAAGGTTTTCCTGGCTTCACAGTCTACCCTTTACCCACAAACCCCTTTAGTGACGTTATATGAACCTCTTCTCCCCTCACCGAGCCCCCATGACCCTTCAGCCCGCGGGTGGAGCTGGCTGTCTACATGGAACTATTCCAGCCCTGGGGCATTTCTGAATTGCTAGAGGAGTCTGTCCACTGAAGCCACCTGCTGATCCCCTAGGGAAATCATAATAAAACTTTATGACGACTGCATGTTGGTGAGCTTTATCCATATTGTTGCCTGAAGATGACCTTTGTTCGTTTTCACTGCTGTGTAGAAGTCCGTGGTAGGACTCTGCCATATTTTCAGATCCATCTTCTGCTGGCAGATCATTGGGTAGTTTTCAATTTTGGCCAGTTTCGATTTTGCTGTGTTAATGAATTTCTCTTGCATACCTAGGGGTGGAATTGCTGTATATTCAGCTTTGGAAGATAATGTCGTGGACTTATCTACACAGAGTTAAGCAATTTCCACACTCACAGACCATATATGAGCATTCCGGTTGCTCAGGATACTCATTGCCATTTAGTATTGTGAGACTTCAACGTTTTTGTCCATCTGTTGACTGTGTGGTTTTAATTTTCATTTCTCTCATGATTAAATGAGAGTACTCTTCATATGATTTTGGCCATTAGGAGTTCCTCTAATATGAGATGTGTGTTCAAGTATTTTGCCAGTTTTTCTAATTGATTGGAACGAGTTCTTTACATATTTTAGGCACTAGTCCTTTGCCAGTTACTGTTACAAACATTTTCCTGCCTTCTGTTGCTTGTCTTTTCATTCTCTATGATATCATTCAATTAACTTTTTTAAAAACATACTTATGATGACACTTTTACTCCTTAAGAAGTAAATGATATGTTCTTTTATTTTAAGCGACTCGAATAACTGATAATTGGGAGGAAAGAGATTAGAGGAAATTGACATTCTGTACCATATTTTTCTGTGATGCTTGAATTTTTATATTGATCATGTATTGCTTCATTCAACAACTGTTTATTGAGCATGTGATATGTGCCATGAACGGCTCTAGGTCCTAGGGATCCATTACTGAACAAAAGAGACAGACACCTGGCCTAACAGAACTTACAAGGTGGGATTCAGTATTGCTTTTATTTTTTTAAAAAAGATATAAAAGACTGATGTAGTTTCCATCAAATTTTCATTTTGAGCTTTATATACCTATATGTAAAAACAACATGGCACCGAACTCAGAGTAAACATTTAAAAAGATAAGCAAACCTTTCTGTCAGGGGTTAATTTGTCATTGATTTCAGGAGCAAATTTTCCAGAAAGTATGCTGAAATGTCAGATTCCAGGCCTCTTTAACAGAGACAGTATATAAAGGCATTTATTTTAAAACACCTTATTGTCATGAGTCATCTTAAATCAAAGATGCAAGTTGAAACATGAGTCAGATTCTGGACTGAATTTATCATAGTCATCACATTTAAATTTTTATTTTGAGTCAGTAATATATACACATAGGAAAATAAAATCAGTGAGTATGCAAGGAATGGGAGCAAATATACCTCCATTCAAAACCCCGCCCAACCACTCCCATACTCCAGTCCTCTCCCCGCAGGTAGCCACAGCTATCAGTTTCTTTCTTTTTTTTTTTAATTAAAGTATAGTTGATTTATAATCTTGTGTTAATTTCTAGTGTACAGCAAAATGATTCAGTATATATATATATATATATATTCTTTTTCAGATTCTTTTCCATTATAGTTTATTACAAGATATTGAATATAGTTCCATGTGCTACACAGTAGGACGTTGTTGGTTATCTATTTTATATATAGTACTGTGTATCTGTTAATCCCAAACTCCTAATTTATCCCTCCACCCCTTTCCCCTTTGGTAACCATAAGTTTGTTTCCTACGTCCATCAGTGAGTCTGTTTCTGTTTTGTAAATAAGTTCATTTGTATCACTTTTTTTAGATTCCACATATAAGTGATATCATATGATATTTGTCTTTCTCTGACTTACTTCACTTAGTATGATAATCTCCAGGTCCAGCCATGTTGCTGCAAATGGTATTATTTCATTCTTTTTATGGCTGAGTAAAATATTCCATTGTATAAACATACCACATCTTCTTTAGCCATTCATCTGTCCACGACACTTAGGTTGCTTCCATGTCTTGGTTATTGTAAATAGTGCTGCTATGAACAATGGGGTGCATGTATCTTTTTGAATTAGAGTTTTCTCTAATGTATGCTCAGGAGTGGGATTGCTGCATCATATGGTAGTTCTATTTTTAGTTTGTTGTTTTTTTTTTTTTTTTGCGGTACGTGGGCCTCTCACTGCTGTGGCCTCTCCCGTTGCGGAGCACAGGCTCCGGACGCACAGGCTCAGCGGCCATGGCTCACGGGCCCAGCAGCTCTGCGGCATGTGGGATCCTCCCGGACCGGGGCACGAACCCGTGTCCCCTGTATCGGCAGGCGGACTCTCCACCACTGTGCCACCAGGGAAGCCCTATTTTTAGTTTTTTAAGGAACCTCCCTACTATTCTCCATAGTGACTCCACTGATTTACATTCCCACCAGCACTGTAGGAGGGTTCCCTTTTCTCCACACCCCATTTAGCAGTTTCTCATGTGTCCTTCAGGAGATGTTCAATAATGTGCAAACACATAGGAAACACAAATGCATTCTGTTTTAACTATTTTGTGCCACTGGGTTAACAAGCAGAGGCTGCAGATTTCTGGGGTGGGGATGGGGGCTGTGATCTGGATTGAAGACAAAGTGACAGCCTCTCCCAAGCTCAGAACTGGGCCAGGTGAAGCTGGAAGGGCAAGGCCTTGACAAAGCCTCGCAGCCCCAGGCTGGCTCTCCAGGCTGCTTTAAGCGACCTAAGGATTGTTTGGACGCTGCGTGGAGGTGGCAGTGACCTCTATGGGATGCCAGGTTGCACCTCTTCCATCTCAGCCCAAGCTTCAGAGGGCACATTTACGTAGAGGGCTTTACTTCCCCTCCTCTGTTCCTTAAAAATGAAATGAATGCTGACATCACACCACTCCCGCTTCCTCCAGATGTCTAGGCAGTGCCCCCTCCTCACCTGGCACCATTCCACCCTGTGAGACCTGCTCCTGCACAGCTAGCCCCTTCCTTTGCCTGTCCTCCCCTCAGTTTAGCTTCCCAGGGTGTAACATCGGGTTGATTCCTTGTCCCCTTCTGTTAGCTCCCGCCCTACCTGTGGCCTCTTATGCTTCAGGCCCCCTGCTAGGTCCAATAGCCAGTGCTCTGGGAAAGGTACTTTAGATCCACAACATCAGTAGCCTTGGGGGATCAAGTGAATATATGTGATGTATATTCTATGAATATTCCCCCACTCTGCACTACAAAATTCTCTCCAAAACTGAGTTGACAGATTGAACAAATAAAAATACAGACTGCACAGTCAAATTTGAATTTCCGAGAAACAACAAATAATTTTTAGTACAGCATGTCTGGGGCAATCATTAATTTGTATTTAACCTGCCAACTCTATTCCAAAACCCAGTTGAGCAGTTAAATTAAACAATTCTTCTCATCTGCATGTCTTTGCCCTAAAAACAAAGTTCTAATCCTCCCTTCAATGACTGTGGCCCACGCACAGCAAAACACCCACCAATTTTAAAACTGGGCATTTTGAGTAGTCTTGGGCCAGCACAGGAAGCTTTTCAAAGTGGTTGCTAGGTGGCGGATCTCAACTCTGGAAAACATTTTTCAAACTCTGTCAGTACTGCTTGGTGAGAGTAGCTTGGTAATGAGCCCAAACGGGTATGTTTTATAGAGCTTGACTCTGTTACCATTTTTCTTCCAATTTAAAATCTGTAGCAAAACTGAATTTAAATAACCCTTCCAAAAAGCTTTGTCTTTCAAACCAAATGCCAGAATGTCTAGGTAAACACAGAATTTAATAATCACGGGTTTAATTTAGTTCAGCTGCTTGTCCCTGCTGAATTTTTGAGATAGGTAAGACTGGATTTCTTCCAAACAAATCTGGGCAGGAGAAAACTTGAAAATATCGGCCAGTTTTAAGTATCCCCACATGATTCCTGATACAGTTTTACCTGGAAAATGGAGGGCACACAGCAGAATTTTTTTTTATCTTGACTTCTCTTGCAAACACCAAATACTTCATACAAAAGGAACAGTGTGGCCTATTCAGATAACTCTGTTCAAATTACTTAACAAACTTCATGAAACAAGAGTTATGATTCTACATACCGTTTTGATAATTCAGAGAAAGGACAGGGTCCAGAAAAGGACAGAAAAGAAGGGGGCATAGACGCTGGGAAATTATCACCAAGGGAAATTAGTGATGATATCACCCCTAACTCAGTTTCCCCAAAAAAGAACACAACTCTCCTTAGAGCATGTTCACCATATTTCACCATTAAGATTGTATTAAGAGCGGACTTCTAATTATACAAAGCAGAATTAAACCATACCTGTATCTTTGTTCCATACAGTATTCTCTGTTACTATCTTACCTGTCCCAGGCATCGAAGAATGGGAACAAAGCAAAGAATTACGGAAATTTAGAACTAAAAGGAACCTTTTTTCTTAATTGGTGCTCAGATTTTGTGAAGAAATAATTTAAATGTTAAATTTGCTAATCAATGATGTACAATTAGGTGGAACCATATGAAATTGCTGGTATTTGACTCTTTTTGACTTATAAAAATGGCAATTCCATTTGATTCTACCTAATGCTATGCAGATGTTAGAAAAATATATGGTGGCTCTATAAGTACTGGTGTAGAATGGTATCCCACGTAAATGATAAGAACCCCGTTATAGGATACTAGTGTGTGTGTGGGTGTCTAGTGTATGTGGGGATATATATGCTTGTTTATGTCCCACCATAAATCTGAAAATTTATAAAATACACAAACTGTTAACAGTGAATGCCTCTAGAGGGCCAAGTGGGAAACTAGAGACAAGAGCAGGGGGTATTTTTTACTTTTGTACAACCCCAATTTTAATACCACAGAAATGTATTAAAAGTTTAAAAGAAAAAAAAATACCAGATTGGAATTAACATAGATACACTAATATGTATAAAATGGATAACTAATAAGAACCTGCTGTATAAAAAAAATAAAATAAAATTCAAATAAATAAATAAATAAAATACCAAACCAGCAAGGAAGCTACTGTTTAAAGAGGTGAAAGGTCTGTCCAAGCCATGCAGTGACCTCAGACTAGAACCCATTGAAGAAACTGGCTGCTCAGTTGCTTATGTCATCCCTACAATTCAAAGAACAACAGTGAACAGGAGCTTCTGGGGCCTGACCAGTTCAGGGAGTCCCTCTCCACCTGACCTTGTGCTTCACTTGGGATCTTAATCACTCTAGTTCAATGGAGAGCTTCCCCCTCAAAACACAGTATCACTGGAGGGTCAATAGATCAGATGTAAATCATTCTTCCTGCAGTTGTGAATTAGCAGATTGGATGCTGCTGGAAAAAACTGGCAGCAAGAAGGAAGCCCTTCCTCTTGAACAAATGTCACCGTTTCCTTAGGTCCTGTCGAGAAGAGTCCTCTGAGCCATTTTCAACAAGATCTAATCCTTTTCTCATTATGATCTTTTTTCTTTAGGCTAGAGTAGGAGACAGTAGCCTAAAGGACAACTTTATTCTAATTATTTGCTGTTCAAGATAGGGGAAGAGTTAATTAGGAATTCGTTTTTGTACAATCATCTGTCAGATCTCCTCCGCTCCCCGCCCCACTTCTGTGTCCCATTTTCCCCAGCCATTGGACTGGCCTCATCCAAATTATTCTAATTGAACCACTGTTTCTCCAGCTGTGCTGAGGAGGGGGAACAATTTCATTTTGCAGTTGAAGAAACTACGGTCTTCAAGATGAAGTGTCCTCATTCCCACAGTTGGAAAGTGGCAGACACAAACTGAAAACCCAGCTGCCTGACTTTCAGCCAAGTGTCCCTGGTCTTGAAATAAAGCCACTTATTTCTCCCTTTCCCTCCAGCAACTGTCCTATTTCTCTCCTCCCTTTTCCTGTCAAAATTCCCACACTTGCAGTTAGGTGCCTGTATTAAGTGTTCACGCTGACTGCTTTCTCCAGAAGCCCTGCATGTTGGCTTTTATGCCCACCAAGACGGGAGGGGCTGGTTGAAAGGGCACTGAATGAGCAGCATGGCTAGCGTTAGATGCCATCTGGGGTTGGTCTTTACCGACAGACTGTTAGCAAGACCATGGCAGGGACGGTTAGCAGGATCATACCTACTTTCTTTACTACTGTATCTACGGTGAGCCCAGAGCCTGCTACCAGCCAGGAGCCAAATAAATACTAGCTGACACACAGGACTACCGATCTGACTTTCCTCTCAGAAACTCTTCCTTTCTAAGGCTTTAGCGTTTCTCTTCCTGATTGGATGACCTCCCTTGGTTTGCCTGCTGTTCCTTGGGACGTTATCATCGATTGATCAATCTGTTCATTACTGAAGACCTATAGGAGATAGAGCAAAAACTGACAATGGGGCACTTACATGTTATTTGTGAAAAAGATGAATATAAATGAATAATGGAATCACAAATAAAATCAATATAATGGTGTAATAGTTATGAGGCAGATTGGAGCAAGACTGCATGGGTACTTAACCTCTCTGTGTTTTAGTTTCCTCATCCATAAACTGGAGACAGTGGTAGTTTCTACCTCATAAGGTTGTTGTGATGGTTAAGTCATTTAACACACTTGAAGCAGTTCAACGAGAGTCTGGTATATTGTAAGTGCTCAAAAAAGCGTTTTAAAAAACACAGGGTAATATATAAATCATTATTATAAGAGCTGTAAGAAAGTCTCTCTTTTTTTTTAACATCTTTATTGGAGTATAATTGCTTTACAATGGTGTGTTAGTTTCTGCTGTATAACAAAGTGAATCAGCTATACATATACATATGTTCCCATATCTCCTCCCTCTTGCGTCTCCCTCCCACCCCTCTAGGTGGTCACAAAGCACTGAGCTGATCTCCCTGTGCTATGCGGCTGCTTCCCACTAGCTATCTATTTTACATTTGGTAGTGTATATATGTCAATGCTACTCTCTCATTTTGTCCCAGCTTACCCTTCCCCCTTCCTGTGTCCTCAAGTCCATTTTCTATGTCCGTGTCTTTATTCCTGTCCTGCCCCTAGGTTCTTCAGAACCATTTATTTAGAAAGTCTTTTTTTAAGAACTTTTTTTCCCAGTGAGAACTAATCAATTCTCAAAACCTCTTTTTCAAGTATCCTTTCCAGATTTTTTCTTTGTCATTTTGACTCATCACTTCATTGTACCAGGGATACTAAGCCTGTCCAGGATATTTAAGATCTGAGAAAGGGAGAATTGAGGAGCCCCACCTAACAGCCAGCACCAACCAACCGTCCGACGAGTGAGTGAGGCTGTGTGCCCTTCCAATCCAGCCTACCCCACAGTTGGCAGCAGCAGCGTGCGAGAGCCCCAGGAGACCTGCAGGAGAAGCAGAAGGACACACCACACCAGCCCACTGAATGGTGAGGAACAGTAAATAATAAAATTTGCTATGTTAAGCCTCTAAGTGGTAAGGTGGTTTGTTTCACAGCAAAGTATAACTGAAATACCACCTTTAATTTTGGTACCAGAGGTGGACATGCTAACGTTTTGAATATTACAAATCTCAGTATTAAGTATTTACACATAGCTATTTGCATTTTAAAAAACTCGGGACTTCCCTGGTGGCGCAGTGGTTAAGAATCCACCTGCCAATGCAGGGGACACGGGTTTGATCCCTGGTCCGGGAAGATCCCACATGCCGTGGAGCCGCTAAGCCTGTGCGCCACAACTACTGAGCCTGCGCTCTAGAGCCCGCAAGCCACACTACTGAAGCCCGTGAGCCTAGAGCCCATGCTCCGCATCAAGAGAAGCCACCGCAGTGAGAAGCTCGCACACTGCAGCGAAGAGTAGCCCCCGCGCTCCACAGCTACAGAAAAGCCTGCGTGCGGCAATGAAGACCCAACACAGCCAATAAATAAATAAATAAATTAAAAAAAAACCTCAAAGTAGGACATTCTGCATAATGTGTTTAAAAGTAGCTCTTCTCCCCCACTTATCATGTTTTGAATTTCTGTATGAGTAATTATATATCTACACTATTATTTTTGGTGGTTGCATTTTACATCATGATTTACTAGTGAGTCGTCGTCTTTTTTTTTTTTTTTTTTTTTAGCGGTACGCGGGCCTTTCACTGTCGTGGCCTCTCCCGTTGCGGAGCACAGGCTCCGGACGCGCAGGCTCAGCGCATGGCTCACGGGCACAGCCGCTCCGCGGCACCTGGGATCTTCCCAGACCGGGGCACGAACCCGTGTCCCCTGCATCGGCAGGCGGACTCCCAACCACTGCGCCACCAGGGAAGCCCTACTAGTGAGTCTTCTAATGATAAAGTCTGCTTCTAATCTTTTGCCACCATAAGAAATGCTTTGACGGACATCTTTGAACAATATACTTCTTTTTACACATCAAAGATTATTTCCTCAGGATTATTCCCTGTGTATGGAATTACTAGGTTGAAGATTTGCCTGTTTTCAAGGTTTTGATTAAGTATCATCTAATTGCTCTTCAGGAAGGTTGTTTACATTGTTACCATGAATGAGTCCGAACCCTCTTTTGCCTGCACTTTTACCAACAGTGTTTTTTTTTTAATCTTTGTTGATCTAATGGATGAAAAACTATGATCTCATTACTGTTTTAATTTTGTTATTACTATTGGGCCTGAGTGTGTTTTAACGTATAGAAGGCACTTGTGTCTTCTCTAAAATTTGTATTCTCACTCTGCTCATTTTTCCACTGTTATCTTTTCCTTATAGATTTGTGAGTGATGTTGACATAACGCTTTGTCTGTTATGTATATATTTAAATATTTTTCTGTAATTTCCTTCCAAGAGAAGATTTCCCTCAGATTTTATGGGCTTAGGTGGATTTTTTTTAATGCACAAACAAATCTGTTTATTTTTATTTATTTATTTTATCTCTGAGACTGGTGTTATCAGATTTATTGTTTTAAAAGATAGCAAAGTTTAAATATAATACTTTCAGAGAGTGTCAGATGTTATCTAAGTAAAATCCAGACCCCCTCAGTTTATGTAACACACCACATTCTATTCTCCCCACATTTAGCCAAATCTATCTCCCACAACTTCTAAATGCCAATTCCCTGTTCTTGTGATTTTAGTTTCTGGTATGTGGAGCTCACGGGCTCTGGAGCCTGACAGATCTGAGTTAGGATTATGACTCAACCACTTTCCAGCAGTATGAGAAGAGCCTCAGCTTCTTCATTATTTAAGTGGAGACAGGATTAATTTGAGATTAAATTAGTTCCTGCAATATAGTTGGCTCTTAATAAATATTAGTTCCCAAGCCATGCCCCCATGTTTTCGCTCATGCTGGGACATGTCTCTCAGATGCCCTTCTCTTCTCCATCTCGTGATATTCTACCTATTCTTCTGGTCCACTTCTACCCAGACTCCTTCACAGAGGCTTTCAGAGAACAGAGAGCTTATCATACACCTTACTCAGCTTAGGTGCCTTAATTTTTTATTTTAATGTTTCAGATGTTGTTAATCAGCAAGTTATAAACTTCAGGAAGGCTTGGCCCAGTGCTTGGCACTTAAATGCACCCAATAAGTATTAGTGGTTAGAACTCCGTGCTTTCACTGCTGGCACCTGGGTTCGATCCCTGGTCTGGGAACTAAGATCCTGCAAGCCTCATGGTGTGGCCAAAAAAAAAAAAGAATGCATGCGATTTAACTTCAAGGTAATAACACTAGTTAGCAAATTGCACTTTAAAATTAGCCTAATTATTATTCCAGACACATAATTGGTGATAAGTGCAAATTTGTTTAGTAAATGTAGCAATAATTGGTATCTCAGCCTCTAAGACCCTGTATTATACCACTGAATATTTTAATAGTTCAATATGTCATTGGGGGGAAATGGGTGAGGGTGGTCAAAAAGTGCAAACCTCCAGTTATAAGAAAAATAAGTTCTGGGATGTAATGTACAGCATGGTGATTACAGTTAACAATACTGTATTGTATATTTGAAAGTTGCTAAGAAAGCAGATCATAAAAGTTCTCATCACAAGAATAAAAACTTGTAACTATGCAAGGTAATGGATATTAACTAAACTCATTGTGGTAATCATTTCACCATACAGTAAGTCCCCTACATACAAACCTTCAAGTTGTGAACTTTCAGATGTGAACGTGTGTTCCGTCAACGTCAGGCATGAGTGAAATTGCAGCTTGCCCTCCATCTCCTATTGCTGACGATCCTTCAGCTCTACCATCTCCCACCTCATCTCCCTCCTCCAGTCTCTTGCCTGTTCACTTGATGCCAGCCCCTGGATGCCAGCTGTTGTACTGTACTACTGTACTTTTCAAGGTACTGTACTGTAAGATTAAAAATGTTTTCTTTATTTTTTGTTTGTTTGTTTTTTATGTGTTATTTGTCTGAAAAGTATTATAAACCTATTACAGTACAGTACTATATAGCTGATTGTGTTTGTTGTGTACCTAGGCTAACTTTGTTGGACTTACAAACAAATTGGACTTATGGACGCGCTCTCGGAATGGAACTCGTTCGTATGTACGGGACTTACTTGTATATACGTATATCAAATCATGTTGTACACCTTAAACTACTACAATGTTATATGTCAATGATATCTCAGTAAAACTGGGAAGAAATTAAAATTTTTTGATTAAAAATATATACCATCAGAATTTACCAGTGGAATGTATCATTCCTAATAGTTTAACATACTGTATTTCTGCAATTCTAAGAAGTACTTTGGTCTCACATAGTAACATCTCTGAAACTGGGATGTGTCTTACTATTAAAGAAACAGCCAGTGGCCAGGTGGCAGTCCTGATATAGTTGGCATTGCCTTGGTATTTGTGAACATGGTTATAACTACTTGAATTTCATCATTTTACTGAGTTCTGTGCAATTTAATACTACATTTGTCAAAGCCATATGCTAAGAAATGCAGTTGAAGGCAGGAGAAATTGCCAGATGTGTCAGATTAGATGAAAGAAATTCCAAAACAACAGGAGGCTAATATAACCAATTCATGTATCACACAGGTCAATAGTGAAGGCCTGGGACTTGTTTGTCAGAAACTTCCTTCTGGCCATTAATAGAGAGGCTA
The DNA here is from genome assembly GCF_003676395.1 of Aethalodelphis obliquidens. Taxonomy (NCBI): domain Eukaryota; kingdom Metazoa; phylum Chordata; class Mammalia; order Artiodactyla; family Delphinidae; genus Aethalodelphis; species Aethalodelphis obliquidens. Next base: position 1,146,402 of record NW_020838025.1, on the reverse strand, counting down.
CATAGGTTGTAGTGACATATAATTCAGATGAACAAGAAAACTCTGCTTTTAGTCAAATAGGATTATGCCAGCATCAAACTTGAAGAATGAGTGTCTGGCCAGGAAGCAAATCTCAGAGACAAGGCTAGGACATCCTTTTAAGAAATGCTATATTATCAATGATATTGTGTGGAAAAACACACTTATTGATGCTCTGTGTGAAAAGGGATTCAGGAGAATTAGACTCTGTGTACAGAATTTGTATAAATACTTTAATCAATTTATTTTGCTTATATTTTCCTTTTCTAAATATGCATATTACTGAAAAATTTATACCTAAGTCTAAAAGCACTGTTTCAGAAAGTATTAAAAAGATCCTATGTGACAACACATTGTGTCATAGTTCAATTGGCAGCTCTCTTTCTTTCTCGGTGGTACATACAATCAAAGATGTCCTAGATTTGAATAGATGTGGTAAATTGAATGGAGGCTAAAATGGGCAGTAGATCTGTGAATTTCCAAGCTTCCCTTAGTGAAGGAACAGAGCTTGGTGTTTTGTCGTTGTTCTTGTTTTGGTGGGTATTATGTTGTTGCTTAGGAATGAGGTAGGGAGATCCTGCGATTTCTTCACAATTATCAGTTAGGCTTGTTTTCAGAACCAACATAATTTGAAGAGAAGCTAGCTTCTCACATCACCATTTACAACTTCTAAACGTAAGTCACAAATTGCATTCTGAATTAGGTAACATTTCATTTGTCATTAGCTAAGCACTTTTAAAATTAAATGTATTATATTTTTCCAATATAAAAGTAATATGGGTTAGTATAGAAAATGTCCTATATTAAAAAGTGGGTAGGTATAAGTATGTAAGCAGCCATATTTCTTCTAACCAAAATATTTGGTAAATTTCTTTTTTTAGAAAAATTTCTTATAAATGTTTTGATGCCATTTCTTCTAGTTTACAAAAATATCTCAGATCAAAGTAACATATATTTAATGTACAGTATTTGGAAAGTATAGCAAAGTATAAATAAGCATGAAAAACATCAGGCTTCATCTCACCACCACCCAGAGATTGCCTCTTAATATTTTTGGCCATCGGGCTTCCCTGGTGGCGCAGTGGTTGAGAGTCCGCCTGCCGATGCAGGGGACGTGGGTTCGTGCCCCGGTCCGGGAGGATCCCACATGCCGCGGAGCGGCTGGGCCCGTGAGCCATGGCCGCTGAGCCTGCGCATCCGGAGCCTGTGCTCCGCAACGGGAGAGGCCACAGCAGTGAGAGGCCCGCATACCGCAAAAAAAAAAAAAAAAAAATTTTTTTGGCCATCACATTCAATCTGTCCAGGGCAAACAGGAGCATTCAGTGGGTGCTCGATACATCCTTACTGACTGCGTGAATGCCAAAAAAGAGAACTTGGAGAACAGCCCATATGTCTTGCTAATAGAATTAATTATACAGATCTTATGGTATAAAAATCATCTGTCTTCTCAACTTTGCCTTATGCTTCTCACATAGCTGGAGCTTGTTCAGGACACAACCAACTTTCTACCACTTGGCAACGGAGCACCCTGGGGCAGTTGGCCATTGTCTTCACATCACTCCTCTCATTCATTCATTCGTTCATTCAACAAATATTTGTTAAGTGCCCTCTATATGCCTGGAATACAGAGGGGGTAATAAAGAAACATGGCCCCTGCCCTCTTGCAGCTTTCAGTCAAAAGAAGATAAAACAGATAAACAAAAATGAATACATGATTAAATATATTTGAGTATTGTGGCAAGTGGAGAAAAGGAAGAGAACAGGTGGCTGGGAAAATAAATAAGCCATAATCTGATTCAAGAGGGAAGGCCTCTCTGATGGAGTGACAGGTCAGAAGGTCAAGGAGGAACAAAAGGGAACATTCTGAGGCTGTCAAACTTTAAGTGGGTGTGGCTTAAAAACACTGAAGGAACAAGTGTTGCGGGGGAAAAGACTGGGCTACAGACGTAAGCGCTTCCTGTAGGGCCTCATAAGCTATGGAGAGGATTTTGAGTTTTATTCTGTGTATGCTTAGAAACCAATAAGCTTTTTTTGTAATTTAAATTGCGTTTACTTTTAATAGGTAACATTCGCAATCCAAAGCATACAAGATACAAAGATTATTGAATGAAAACACTCCCTCCCTCCAGTTTCCTAGGCACCCAGTTTCTCCTCCCCCGAGCTGGCTGTAAGTATTCCTCCGGAAATACTCCAGGCACAAACAAGAAAACTTATCAGTCTGTAAGATATTTTAAGCAGGGGAGCAAGGCATCGGATTTGTGTTTTAAGACAACCTGAATGCTGAGTGGCGTCTGGCTTTCTGCGTTCAGAGCTACCCGCACCACCTCACGCATTTCACAGACCCTACTCTGCTCGGCATTCCGGGTTTCTACCGGGGAGATCCCCCGGGGGACCCAGGGCTTCGTAAATTACATCCTGGCAGGGCTCCCACGCTCGTTCCCACGCTGTGCTCCAGGCAACGGACCTGCGCGCTCGAAGCTCCCACGCCGCCCCTTTCCTGCATCTCGCGGCCCGGAACCCGGGAGCTCGGCACCCAGCCCAGGTGCGCTAGTGTGTTTTTTAACGAGAGACCCGGGCAGGAGGGCAGCTGCTCCAGGATGGCTGCGACTGAGGCGGGCCCGGGCGTGGCCAAGGCTGAGGGCGGGGTCAAGCTTAGGGGCGGAGCCGACGCCTGGTCGGCTGCAGAGCTCTCCAGAGCTCCTGCTGCCGCGATTCGGTCTGGGACCCTGGCCACCCACGGGGCGGTGGGTGCTCTTTGGCCTAGGGCTCTGCAAAGCCCTTAAGGTAAATCCGCCTGGGAGACGGGCAGCTAGGGCGCTAGGGGACCAACGACGGGGGCGGGCGGCTGGCTGGCGGAGGAGGGGAGCGTCCCGCGGCGAGTTTCCCGAGAAAGCTGAACTCGTCCCAAGCTTCTCGTGCATCAGTTTGCACCCGGCGAATTGGTGGCTGTTTCTTTCCGTGCGGGTGGTCTTTGGGCGCGGGAAAGACGCGGAGGTGCTTGGATTAATCCGCCTGGGCACAGCCCAGATATCTGTACTGGACTGCTCGGCGCGGTGGGCGCAGTTTTTGCCCCAGAAAGGGCGGGTAATTGACGCGCAGTTGTGTCCCGCGCGGCAGCCGGGTGATCCCCGGGCTCAGAGCGCGCGTGTCTGCAAGGCGTGCCTGGTTGTCCGGCGGCGAAGTTCCATGACTTCTTTCCTCTTTAGGCAAGACTCACTGGGTGCTGTCCCCCCGCCCTCCGCCCCCCGGGGCTGACGCCCGAGGCTCTGCTATGGACGGCAAGACCGAAGTAGATTTTTCCAGCAACAACTTAACCCCTTTGTGGCGGAGGCGTTCAACCCCTCAGCCCCAGCTGCTGGGCCGGAGCAAGCCGAGGCCCCAGTCCTACCAGAGCCCCAGCGGGTTGCTGATCACGGATTTCCCGGTGGAGGACCGAGGGAAGCCCCCCGCGGCGCAGACTCCGGCCCAGGTGCCCACCGCCTCCGACGGCAGGACGATCCAGAGGAGCCCCCTGCTTCTGTGCGCCCATCGGAGGTTGGTGACCAATGGGAGGACCGTCTCCCCGGAGTACAGGGCTGTTTCTCCTCGGCTTCGACGGCCTAAGTCACCCCAGGAACCCAGAGCGGCGTCGGGCGGCTACCCCAAATCCCCAGCGAACGGCACTGCGACTTCGCCCGCGCAGCTGCCGCTGCACCGCCCGCGGACTCCTCATGCGTCTGCCCCCTGCAGCCCCGAGGGGGACAGGGCCGGATTCCCCGCCAGCCCCTTGCTTTCGCCTGCTGCAAGTGCGCTTATCCCTAATACCGCCTCCCCAGGCGCGCGTTCGCTGTCCGGCCAGATGGCTAAGGACCCTGAGCGGGGACCTTCGAGACTCTCTCCCGCGCCTCACAAAAGGTCTTTGGAGCAAAAACTCCCCCTCCAAAGGCTTCCCTCACAGGAGAACGAGCTCCTGGAGAATCCTTCAGTGGTTTTGAGCACAAACAGCCCCGCCGCCCTCAAAGTGGGGAAACAGCAGATCATTCCGAAGAGTCTGGCCTCGGAAATTAAGATAAGTAAATCCAACAGTCAGAATGTGGAGCCCCACAAGAGACTGCTTAAGGTGCGCAGCATGGTGGAGGGCCTTGGAGCGCCCCTGGGCCCCGCAGAGGACGAGGGCGAGGCGGAGAACGACTTGGACAGTCCGGGGTCTCTGCGGAGAGGCTTGAGGTCCACGTCCTATCGCAGGGCGGTGGTCAGTGGCGTTGATTTTGACAGTCCTACCACCTCGAAGAAGAAGAACAGAATGTCCCAGCCTATTCTGAAAGCGGTAATGGAAGATAAGGAGAAGTTTTCCAGCCTGGGAAGGATAAAGGTAAGAATGGGCAAGAGTGTCGCAAGTTAGGCGTTCACTAAGCCACAGGTGAAGGTGACGGGGGTGGGGAGGAAGGGCACAGAGGAAACCAGAGGTTATTGTTATTTTTATTGTTTTTTTGCGGTACGCGGGCCTCTCACTGCTGTGGCCTCTCCCGTTGCGGAGCACAGGCTCCGGACGCGCAGGCTCAGCCGCCATGGCTCACGGGCCCAGCCGCTCCGCGGCATGTGGGATCTTCCCGGACCGGGGCACGAAGCCGTGTCCCCTGCATCGGCAGGCGGACTCTCAACCACTGCGCCACCAGGGAAGCCCAATTTTTTAATTCTGTGGTTTGTGGATCAGACCCGTGCACATTTATCTCTTGCCCATTCTGTTGCTGGCAGGCACAGCCCAGTTTAATGCAGCTTCATGGGAGGAGCTGAAACTCTTATTGTTTTAATTTTCTAAGTTCGGGCAAAAAGTGGGGGACAAATGAGGGAAAAAAACACAGAAAATTAAGTATTTTCTGAGTGAGCCCCGAACAGTTTTAACACAGGTAGCTGAAAAGGGGATGGTGGGCAGGCGTGGCTCTGCACTCTTGATTATGTGGCCGCGCTGCCTGGTGCTTGTTTAGCAATGTCAGTCATTCGTTGCTGATTCATCACAGCTGATACAGGAAAACCGATTTCCCTTGAGCCTATTGATTATTTTAATTACTTACACTAATGATTTAATTACCGAATTATGTTTTTCAGTGGTGATCACATACTAAATACCATTCAGGTAAAATGTAAATTTTAAAAGTCAGTTGCCAGATCACAAAAGACATAGTTTGTCATCTTTGCTGTTTCTGGTTTCTCTCACCACTGCCTGTGGTTGTATCTTATTCCCATTTTGTGCCCACTTAATCCTTGAGTGCATTTAACAACTTGGTAGCTGAAAACTTCAGGTTTCAATGAATGGTATGGTGTTGCTCCCAGATAAAGGCCTAGGAGCTGTGCTCATTAAAATATTACTAAATATGACATAAAGAAATAGGGAAAACTAGGGAAGGAGATTTTGGAGTGTGCATGTGCTGTCTTCTCCAGACACAAGACAGATCTCAGCAATCGGGCAGGAATTCATTTTGGCAGCCACATCTTTTCTTGATTAATCAGAGAGTCTATATAAATATCACATGTGTAATACACAAGCAAGCCTGTTTTATTTTAGATCCCATGGCCTTAAAGAAGTTCCATAATATTTTATGTGTTTTTTTTTTCCCCCCTCCAACTCTGCAAGTATAGCAAAGTTCAATTTAACAGTGATGGTGAATCATGAGTAGTGAAATAAGCTGGACTACTGGTCATCTGAGGATCCTCAAGCTGTATCGACAGAGCATGGGGGATGTTGTACATTTTATTTCACCTTTTTGGCGAGTTGTAGTAGTGTTACGAGTGAACTACTCCAGGGATCATCTGCTGTATGCCTTTGGAAATCTAATGAATGTAACAACAACAAAAAATACTTTTTCTTAAAATAGCTGTATTTTCTGTTTGGCTCATTCATACATAGTTTGCTTTGCTTTTCCTCTTTTTGCTTTTCTTGTTTCTTAGAAAAAAATGCTGAAAGGACAAGGAACATTTGATGGGGAAGGTAAGCATTTGATTTTCCAGACTTTTATTGCTGTTTCAATGTGGAATATCAATTGTAAGTTGAAATCCAACTGAAGTTACAAAAAAGTCAAGATGAGAAAAATGTACAACTTCTTCACAAATTATACAGCACAGAGCTCTGCGCTAAGCTAAATTCACCAGCAGTGAGTAAAATTAATGGCGTTCTTTGTAAGCAGATGACTTTGTCAGACCAACGTTCTGGGATTTTTAATTCTTCTCTCCTCTGGCTCCATCCCCACCTCCCTCAAAAAGTGGAGAAAGAGTAAGGGCAAGCTCTAGCCCTTTAGTTAAAAATTAACTTTGGCATTTAGATCTTAAGTCATATTTCCTTTGACTTAATGTTCTTTTCCCCATATTTCTGCATTTTAATATCATTTCTGACTTCCTGTTTCCTAATCCAGTTTCAATTTGGGGGAAATCTAACTCTCCTGGCTGACAGAAACATGCTCCTGAGAATTTCGAACCCATATAATATTTTTGTGAAGGATCTCAAAAATAAAAGCAGCTTTCTCCAGGTGTTCAAACCCTAATCAGATTAGCGGACTTCGTGTAGATGGATCCAGTGTCAGTGGTCTGGAAGGGCACAAAGGGAGAAGCCCCAGGTGCAGTGCTTGTAGGGCTGGGGGAGTGTGGTGCAGGTGAGGGTAGTTACTTTCTGTCATGCTTTGAAATGCTGAGATTTCCCAACCTTTAAAGAACAATGAAGAAGGGTATGCCCCTCTATAAGTAAATCTAAGGTAAAACCACCCAGAATTATATCACCTTGGCTGACTACAAAACATTTCCTTATATAACTCTTATAAACATCAGTTCTCATTGGATCATTTAAACAAGACCAGTTTATAAAAGTGTATTTACTGTACCAAGCTTAGAAAACTGTTCTCTATGAGGAAGAAATCCAGATACAGTACTTTAGCTGGCTGGGATAAATTCAGATTTTATAATTGAGGAAACTAGAAGCTCGGAGAGTCTAGTACCTTGTCCACTTTCACACAGCCAGGACTAGGAAGAGAGCTGGTTCTTAGTCCCATTTGCTTCCGCTTATACCCCGTTATGACTGTGCAGTGAACAGAGCATCTACGTAGTATCAGTTCTGAGAGATGCTTTGCATCTTCTGGAATTTGATAGTGGTTTTGGGACCTTTGCCTCAAAGGGTTGAAAATGTCGAGCTTTTGTGAAGTCCGAGGACAGACCTTCACTATAACTAGTTTTATGTTGTTTCCTTTTACAAGGAGCTGTTTCTGTGCACTCTCTCCTCTCTTCTCAGATATGATGACCTAGAAATTCTTTTTCACATATATGTACATGAGGAATGCAGGAGCCTTACAGTTAATGACTAACAAGAATGTAAGTCAGGAAGCTGTGTGGTAGAGTGGTGAGAACCTGTGCTATTGGAACCAGGGGCCTGAGTTCCTGTCCTGCTGCTTCTGCTCATCAGTTGAGTGACAGTGAACAAGGCTCTTAACTTCACTGAGCCTCAGTAAAATGAAGTTAATGCTATTGCCCACGTTGTTGTGAGAATGAATGAATGTATATCAACAACGTCTGCATATATTTTGTGCCACACACTAAGTACTTTAAAGGACACCACAGAGGTGGGGGGGAACTCAGTCTACACCCTCATAATCTGCTTTACATATTTAGAACAATCAGAGAACAGTAAAATATTGCATAGATTCCAGTATTACTTTAGTAATGGTGCATATGGAACATGCAGTAGTTGCTGAGAGATGAGGCAGATGTTTGCTGGCTTCAGTAGATGGGAAAAGCATTTCAAACTCAGTATATCCCAAACCAAACTCATAATCTTTCCTCTAAAGGTGAATCTCTTCTGGAGTTCCCATTTCCTACTTCTCCGTTGTGGGACTTATAGAGCTAGGAAACATCCTTACCACCATATCCAGTTGACCCCCGTATCCAGCCCATCCCCCCAAGTCTCCACTGTCTTTCAGTGACCGCTTCAGTAGCATCCTAATTAGTCCCTTACGTAGTCAATATTTTGCTTTTCCAGTCTAATAAAGTCCTTTCCTTTTAGTGGATTCCCATTGCAATCGGGATAAAATACAGCCCTTACAGTATGAAAGAAACTCAGTCCTTTTGGACTCAGGGTAAAATCCAGTTCTTTAACATTGCCTGCAAAACTCTGCTTCTTTGGACTGTCTGGCTCTTCCCCTTAAACTCACCTTACACCCTTTGTCCGCTAGACACCCACACTCCAGTGAATGACCTTCCTTTTTTCTTCTTAGGTAACATATGTCCTCTTGCCTCAGGGCTTTTACATGTGCTTTTTTTCTGTAGCTCTGTAGTTTCTCAGCTTTCAGATCTTAAGATATTCCTCATTAACACCTCTCTGATCCCCAGACTAGATCATATCCTGCTGACAGTCTGTTCTCAGAGCCCCTGTATGTAAATCTTTGGGTTTGTAGGTATGTATTTGTGCAAGATCATTGTGTCCTCAACTCTAAAATGACTTGCCTTCTCACTTGGAGTAAAAAACCAACGTCCTTTCAATGACATTGAGGCAAGTCTGCCCTCTATTCATCCCAACCCCCAACTCCTGTACTTTCTCCCCTCCCTTACCCTATTCCAGCCACACAGGCCTCCTTGCTGATCCTTGTACATATAGATTGCACCAAACAGACTCCTGCCCCAGGGCCTTTGTACCTGCTGTTCTCTCTGATGGGATGTTCTTTCCCCAGCTGTACAGGTGCCTTACTTTCTCACTTCTTTTAGATCTTTGCTTAAATGTCACCTCTGTGAGGGCTTCCTAAACCACCCTGTTTAAAATCTACGTGTCACCCCTTGTAACATGCTCCTTCTTTCCCTGTTGTATTTTTCTCCATGGTACTTATCAGCATCTGATATATTATAAAAGTTACTTGTTCATTTATTGTCATTCTCTCCTCACTCTGATGTCAGCTCCACAAAGAAGGAGATTTTTATCTTTTTCTGTTATTGTTCGTTGCTGTAGCCCCAGTGCCTAGCGGTCGCTAGTGTCTAGTAGGCATTTTCTTTTTTTTTTTTTTAGTAAGCATTTTCTAACTATCAGTTGAATAAATACATGAATGAATGACTTCGACTATTTTTCTCATTAAATTTTTAGCTCATGAGGGCATGGGAAATGTCTTTCATTTTCTATTTACTCTCAGCCCTTGGCACATTGTGGATGTACAGTAAATATTTGTTAAATAGATAGACAAAAGGGTGTAAATTCAATTTAACCTAAAAAACAGTGATGTAACGGGGCATGACCTTCATGGGTAGTGGACAGAGACATGGAAACTCTGCTTCAGTTGGCATTTCATGTATGGGCCCTTCCCCTTCCCCTGCAGATGAATTGGGGGTAGAGCTGTGTGAGTGAGAAAATCACTTTTTGGTAATGACTCTTCAGTGACAAAATCCATTTGTCTCTTGTTTAACTGGAGACCAGACATCGTATACATATAAATACAGATGTTTGTTTAGAACAAGTAGCATCAAGATGGGGGGGCAATTAGTGACATGTAAGATTTGGTTTTCTTGCAGAAAACGCTGTTCTGTATCAGAACTACAAAGAAAAGGCCCTTGACATTGACTCTGATGAAGAGTCAGAGCCTAAAGAAAAGAAATCAGACGAAAAAATTGTGGTTCACCATAAGCCACTGAGGCCTACGTGGAGCCAGCTCTCTGCGGTGAGTGTGTACCTTCTCTTTTTGTATCTGCGGGAGTGAGAAGACCAAGTTGTGGACATTATGCCTAGTTGTGGTTTTAATTTTTTCTACCAGTGATCCTGTAACCCTAAGGAGAAAGACTCTTCTTTTTAGATTGTGAAATATTTCTTGAAACTCTGCAGGCACTAGTGAGAACATGAACTTTGACAGTTCTGATCAGGAAAATTTATCAGGTTTTTATCAAATAAAAGACTGATGTACCATGGACTCTGGAAACTCTTCCTACTCAGTATCTTTTTTTTTTTTTGTGTGGTATGCGGGCTCTTACCGCTGTAGCCGCTCCCGCTGCGGAGCGCAGGCTCCGGACGCGCAGGCCCAGTGGCCACGGCTCACAGGCCCAGCCGCTCCGCGGCATGTGGGATCCTCCCGGACCGGGGCACGAACCCGTGTCCCCTGCATCGGCAGGCGGACTCTCAACCCCTGCGCCACCAGGGAAGCCCCCTTACTCAGTATCTTTTCTTGTTTTCTTTATAGAGTGTGTATGTAGTGGTAGCTTAATATATCCTGAGCTTTATCATAATTATGGCTATATATACATATGTATATGTATGATATATGTATATATATGTACCTACGCACAACAGGGAACTTATTACACTTCTTCCTTGGAAATTTCATTTGATAGGGACACATTTATATTTTCTTGAAAATGGTTAATGAATGGCATTCTGTTCTGTCTCCCCGTGTGCATCTTTTGTTTGCGAGTATCTGACACTTTTGTGTTGATGAGTAATTTCTCCTCTCTGCATCAAACATCTGTTGTTTTTAGCCGTAATTTATTTTCCTCCTGGCTTAACAGTGTCACAGTGTGATGCTTGGTTTACTTGATGTGACTTTGGGTACAGCATTTGTGGGCATCTGATGCATTACCAAGTAGGAAGGAATTCCCGTGGCTGGCTTGGGTGGTGGGAGCGTTGCATGAAAAACAGGCCAGTGCACCTCTGTGAGTCCTTTGGCAATATGGGAGCAGAAGTGATTCCCTCTGAAGCCGAAATGAGCATTGTTCAGAGTCAGGAATCTTATGTATTTAGGGAACCCGTCAGCATAAGTGAAGAAGTTGTATATGTTGGCGCTCATAAATTTGACCATGGAAATGGGTGCATGTTGATAATGGGGATGACTCTTCCTCCCCTCTTCTGCCCTGTATTGGAATTCAGAATTCTAGAAACCAAGCCCTTTCTTCCTGTCTCTCTCACGCCCCCTAATTTTGTTCTAAGGAGAAGTTATGTATTTCCACTCCCCTCACGGTGTGACACCCTTAGTGTTATGCCACAGATTAAAATGCCTACAGGGCAGAGCAGCTGGTATTATAAGTGATGCTGGTGAGTGTAGGTGAGGGGAAGTGGCGGGGACTCTGGTCCATAGGCCTTGTATGAATTGAGCAGCGGACACTTAGTTCAAACCAGCCCCGTGTTACAGTATTTTCTGATATTTAAAAAAGAGAATACAGAAAGCCAGATTTTTACGAGTATTATCCTAATTCAAGTTTTAAAAAATGTTGTATGAGGGCTTCCCTGGTGGCGCAGTGGTTGAGAGTCCGCCTGACAATGCAGGGGACATGGGTTCGTGCCCCGGTCTGGGAAGATTCCACATGCAGCAGAGCGGCTAGGCCCGTGAGCCATGGCCGCTGAGCCTGCACATCCGCAGCCTGTGCTCCGCGGTGGGAGAGGCCACGACAGTGAGAGGCCCGCGTACCGCAAAAAAAAAAAAAAAGTGTTGTATGAGCCCAACAATATCTATGGGCCAGACTTGGCTCCTGTGCTAACAGTTTGCAACTTCCGTGATGCTTCTGTGAATTTCGCAGTGGTGAGGTGGTATCATCTGTCCACAGAACCGGCATGTTGGTAGCCTTATTCCCTAATCTGATGACCTTGTGGTATTATATGCCAATGCAGATACTTGGAAAAACTGGTGACAAGGCCCACACAGGCCAAGATGGCTCTAAATGGTTGTCATTCCATTGTTGGTATGGACCATTTGGTAGCAGATCCTCAAGAAGAAAAGTATGGATTTTTTGAGTTCTTTCTGTGGGACAGCAGCTGCGTTTGTTAGCACAGGCCTAAATCCTTCTGTTGCTCTCTGAATGCTAAACAAAAATGTGTACTTCTGTGTCACTTACACCCTGCTCCAGCTTAGCTTTAGTACCAAAAACCAGGCTGCCATATTTATGCCTCCTGGAGTTTGGCTTTCATTTAGATTAACAAATGCGCACTGAAATAATACTACATATCCTTCAGTACAACTTCAAATATGGGCATGTGTTTTATTTGGCCAAGGATCAATGTGCTGATGTGCCTTTTGTTAACAAGACTGATATCAGAAGACTATCTGGTGATAAAATGTAAAGCTATAAAATGGGTTCTAACCGCAGCGTGTGTTATCTTGGATTTGAGTGTTCCCGGGAGGCTTGTGTGTATTTATTGTGTTGGTGGCAATTACACTTAATCAAAGCAGCATGATTGGACTTTGCCACTTTGCATCACTTGGGCACCAGCCTGCATTTTCTTTGTGCCTTTTGTGTCTCTGTTTCACTTTTTTTTTTTTTTTTTTTGGCGGTACGCGGGCCTCTCACTGTTGTGGCCTCTCCCGTTGCGGAGCACAGGCTTGGGACGCGCAGGCTCAGTGGCCATGGCTCCCGGGCCCAGCCGCTCCGCAGCATGTGGGATCTTCCCAGACCGGGTGCACGAACCCGTGTCCCCTGCATCGGCAGGCGGACTCTCAACCACTGCGCCACCAGGGAAGCCCTCTGTTTCACTTTTAAAACATCTTAATTTTTTTTTATTATAAAGTACTTCAAGCATGTAGAAAAATTAAAACTTAAATTTGTGTAATAGATTTCCAGGTACCTGCCATCCAGGTACCAGCTTGAACAGATGTTAACATTTTAACATATTTATTTCAGGCTTTTATTTTTTGAGACAGATTCAGTTAACCATCCTCCTCTCCAGTCCTTTTCTCTTTCCTTCCTCTCCAGGGGTCATCACTGTCCTGAAGTTCTCTTCTGTCCTTCCCCCGTGGCCCACTAAAAAGTTGCAAGCAGCTCTGGCTTTTAGGGAAAACAACAGAAAGCAGCGATTACTTTTCTAGAAGCCTAGCAATTAGTAAATATCCAGGTTGCAGTTAGGACCTTAAAGAGAGGAGGCTTCATGAATTATGAAAAATGTCAGGATGTTTTCCGTAAGGGGTAGACACCTCTGTTTCTCTGTCTGACCTTGTGCCCTGATCTCTCTTTGTAAAGGGGCTACAGTGTTTAGGGCAGGTTTTGGAACACTTTGACTTTCCATCATCTTTCCGTGCTTAACTTTTTTGTTTAAATAAATTTATTTATTTATTTATTTTTAGCTGTGTTGCGTCTTCGTTTCTGTGCGAGGGCTTTCTCCAGTTGGGGCGAGCGGGGGCCACTCTTCATCATGGTGTGCAGGCCTCTCACTGTCGCGGCCTCTCCCGTTGCGGAGCACAGGCTCAGTAGTTGTGGTGCACGGGCTTACTTGCTCCATGGCATGTGGGATCTTCCCAGACCAGGGCTCGAACCCGTGTACCCTGCATTGGCAGGCGGATTCCCAACCACTGCGCCACCAGGGAAGCCCCCATGCTTAACTTTTAATAATATCAAATAAGTAGGGTAGTCCCCATCCTGTCTTTAACACAAAACTCTTCCTCGAGTAAGGCCTTGATCCCAGAAAGGGAAGAGGACAAAGGGTTTTCTGGCAAAGGGGTTAGATCTCAATTTGGCATGTATCTTGACTTTCTACTTGGGAAGGGTGCGTGTGAGCACACCTGTGCATTAGCTGCTGTTGATTGTTTTATTTTGTAAAAATCTCTTATCTTTTTTTTTTTTTTTTTTTTTTTTTCTGTACGCGGGCCTCTCACTGTTGTGGCCTCTCACTGTTGTGGCCTCTCACTGTTGTGGCCTCTCCCGTTGCGGAGGCTCCGGACGCGCAGGCTCAGCAGCCATGGCTCATGGGCGCAGCCGCTCCGCGGCTTGTGGGATCTTCCCGGACCGGAGCACGAACCCATGTCCCCTGCATCGGCAGGTGGACTCTCAACCACTGCGCCACCAGGGAAGCCCAAAAATCTCTCATCTTTGTTGCCAACACATGACTGCCTCCTGAGGTGATGAAACTTTTATCAGTTGACTGTGAGAAGCGTCCAGTATGCAGGAGACTCTTTAGAAGAGCCGCAGTTTGCAGTCATTTCTGGTTGTTGTGTAAGGTCCTGAAGCCTTCAGTCTGAATGTAATTTGTCTTCGTGTGTGTGTTTATGATGTGTCTCCTTTGGTTTCATTGGACAACCACGAAAGGTGGTTCTCCGTGTATGGTGTTGGGACAGGTTTAACTGTTGCATGTGGTCACCTAGGAATGAGGGAGAGTTAGAACTGAGTAAGAGAGGCATTTAGTTGGGCCTTCATAGAATAGAGAAAGTCTAGGCTTCCCTAGTTGGGTTATAGTGACTTAGTGGTGAATGTGGGTAGCAGTGTGGCTTTGCTGACAGGGTCTCCATGTAGACCCATTGTCAGGAACACAACCTGAGCTCCGTGCTGTCATCAGATGGTGCCAGGCTTACTCTTCCTTCACTTGCTTGTCAGAGGGTATTGATCTACTCTTCCTCAGAAATATAGGATTTCTTCATTCCAGGGAACATAACTTTATGCTGCCCTTCAGGCCTTGGGGAACACTAATATATGAGAAATAAATGATCGTGGTTACCAGGTTTTAGTTGGTCATAAGTGGAAGAAAATTGAGGTTTCAATTTGAAAAGTCATTTTTGTCCTCCAGAGATCTGTGCCCAGAGATAAAGGAACCTGCCACACACAGGTGAATGGCCCAGCGAATCACCTAAAACGACATCGTGAGGACTGAGACAGCAGTTCTTGGATCTCTGGGCAAAGCTTGTGGGTTTGAAGAAAAATATTGATTGTATTATTAGTGTGGGATTGAACACTGAGTACCTGCTACAGTTAGTGCTAGGTGGGTAGCAGCTGAGTCCTCCATGCAAAGTGAGCTTCAGGTTTCTAATCAGTTTCATCCTTTAATGGGCTCCCAGAAGGATTTACAATATTACTGAAAACAAAAAATCAATCTTGAAGTCTTTTTGCTCTTTGTCATAACTTGACCCCTCCCCCCATCACGTACTATGCATTGGACTAAAAACTGACAGTTGCGAAACCCGTGTTTGTTTTGTTAAGTTCCGTGACAGCCCCAAAGCCACACTTGCCAGCCATGCCCTGACCCCATTTGTTTGCCATGGGGTGTGTTTGTGTAATTTCCACCTCCTTGACACCCCAGGTACCTTTGACAAGGGTGCTCAGGCTCCAGAGTCAAAAACAAGCACACAGGCCAACTTTCTACTTGGATTCAATACCGAATGCAGTCACCTGACATACACCTGCTACAGTCATCCTCTTACTGGACTCTTCCTTTATACTTGCTGACACGTGGCTTTATCAGTAATCTGAAATCATTTTGAATGTTTCTTCAGTTTGCTCAAAAATTTTAAACTCTATTCTGGAACTGATTTTTTATGTTTTCTTTAAAGTACGTCTTCAGCTGTCGTTAGTGTGGCTAACTAGGTTCATAGCTAGAGTTAGGACTTTGGTCTCTTGAGTTCTGGAATCAGCTCCTAAGACACACATAGTTTGCTCTGGTTGACCTGGAACTGCCAAATGAGAAAGGGCGATTTGAAAAATGGCCATTTGATTACCAGTGTAATTTCATTCAGTGGAAAATATAACACGCTTTGGAGTCTTTAGCAGTTCCATTTGGTGGGACTTATTCTTTTAGAATCTACACCATGTTTATTGTGAAAGACACTGTTTTCTACTGAAAATCAGAGCTCAACAGATGTAATAAATCTGAATATCTTCCTGTTTGCAGAAATGTTTAATGCATTTAGAGGTCATCAACAATTTCATCCTTTTCCCTTACATTTTCACACTTGTCTGAATTAATTTTCGGTTGTTCAGTGAGTTGCTGCTTAAAATAATCTCTTCAGTCATAGAATTTTCCATTTACATTTTTGCAACATAGCAGTCTCATAAAATTATGTTTTTACCTTAAATGGTGATTAATACCTTTTATCATATCTATCTTTTATGTTTAAAAAATAGAAAAAACATTCCCATTTTTCACATCTGGCTTACTTTTGGTACTTACAATGTAGACAGTTAGTCAGGGCTTTAGACGTGTACTCGTGTACACTGTTACATTGGAGAGTAGGTGTCCTGGAGTGTTTGTATCTTTATAAACACAACTGGAGGTCCATGTGCCTGGACCTGGGAACCCCAGCAGAGATCCTGGTCCAGCTAAGAGGGCTGGAGCTGGGATCTGCTTAGCCTGGGGCAGGGAGCGGGCTCTGTTACACTCTTGTCATTTCAGTACAATTAGATTGTGGTGTTCCCTCAACATTTTTGAAAATTGATTTTGACTATATAAGCAATATATAGCACATGTTCCATGAAAAAAATTAAACATTTCAGATGAGACCAAAGTCTCTTTTTTTTTTTTTTTTGCGGTACGCGGGCCTCTCACTGCCGTTGCGGAGTACAGGCTCCGGACGCGCAGGCTCAGCGGCCATGGCTCACGGGCCCAGCCGCTCCGCGGCATGTGGGATCTTCCTGGACCGGGGCACGAACCCGTGTCCCCTGCATCGGCAGGCGGACTCTCAACCACTGCGCCACCAGGGAAGCCCCCAAAGTCTCTTTTGATCATATCTGCAATCCCAGTCTCTTTCGCCTTCTGTCTAGGCAGTGCTGTTCTCAATTTGGTAACGCTCTTCTTGAAATCCACGTATATACATTTAAGGAAAAAATAAAGCTTATGTGCATTTACATAAATGATATACTGTGCAGCTGTTACAACTTGTTTTTTTCCTGAACAGTGTGTCTTATAAATCATTTCACGTCTCTACACGATGATCCTCAGTGTTCTTTCTAGTCTCTGGGTTAGGCTGTAGGATGGATATGCATTTCGCCATCTTTCTTTTCTGGGGAGCTATACCTGCTTTGAGAATCTGATAGAAGTTGTGAGCCATAGACCTTCTCTTTAGAAAAATGCACACACAAGTAGATGTGTGAAACTAGTTTATACTTTTTGTTTTTTTCAGTTTCAGTTTGGAAGTATTTTTTTTCTTTTGACTTTATCTCCAAATACTGGGGATACCTCACTGTAGCTTCCTGTGTATTGAGTACATTTCCATGTTGTTCATGTCACTTTTAGAAGTTTTTCTTTTTCTGAATTATAGCGATGGTGGAACTGTAACCCCTTCTGAAAAATATATAGAGATTGAGAAAAAAACTACTCTGGTTGGAGCTTAGTAAGCAAAGGGCAGTTGAGTGGTAGATGTGCCAATATTTATGTTGTTGATTCTATGGAGAGAACAATGGGTTGTGAAAATGTGGGTGTGTGTGCCTTAGGCCCTGAGGGCAGGTACGGAGCAGAAGAGACAAGTGCTCCAAGAAAGTGGGAGGACATGAGCACAGGGGTGTTTCATATTGGTTGGTGTAAGTACAAAAGGAGGTGTTTCAACTGGAAACCTAGACCTGGGTCCCAGACAAAGAGGGTCTTATTTCATTGAGCAAAAAACTGAGGAGAGAGATTGATGAATGATTCCTTCATTCACATAGTCTTTGTGGAGGCCCCTGTTCTAGGCAGTGGAGATAGAGCACAAACAGACTCCACTTTGCTTTCATGTCCTTACTGACACCCTGAATGGCAAGACAGACACCAAATTATCCCACATGTACATGTAGAATTGCTGTGTTAATACTGTGAAGGACGTACTTGTGCTGCTCTGAGATCCTGTGGGAAGGGCACCTGTCTGGGCAAGATGCTGTCAGTCAAGGGAAGGTGGCAAAGGAGATGACAAGAGCTGCCATCTGATCAGCTACCAGATAAGTGTCAGGTCAGAGATGTTGTTAGAGGGGCGGGTGCAGGCTGGAGGAGTCCCAAGCAGAGAAAACATCACGTACGCTATGTGGACCCTTTGGGGTGATGGAGGGTCAGAGGATTTGAGAAAAAGTCAGTGCACCTGTAGCTTCTTGATCTCTTTTCTTCCAGCCTCTACCTGTTGGGGGGTCCAGAGGCTCCATCCTTGGGGCTCCTCTTTTATCTGCACTCCCTTGGTGATCTCATGCAGTCTTGTGGCTTTAAATACATCATCTACTCTGATGACTTTCAAGTTTCTGTCTCTAGACTGGACCTTTCCTTGAGCGTCAGACAAGGATATCCAGCTTTGTTTCTGGTATCTAACCAGCATCTCAAAGTTAACCTTTCCAAAAGTTGACTTCTGATCACTCCCTTCTCTCCCACCCAAATCAGCTTCTCTCATAATCTCTTCTTTCTCTCAGCAAATAATGACTCCATTTTCTACTTGTGAAGGTCAGAACCCTTAGAGCCTTTGCTCACTCTTCTCTTTCTCCCATAACTTACTTCCGACTTGATGCAAAGTCTTTTGCCTGTAACTTCGGAATAGAGCTACTTCTCTGCTGCCACCCTGTCACTGTGGAGGTGGATTGTCCCCATTGCTTCCCAGCTCAACTCCCTGCATCTACGTGGGTCTGTTTTGGTCTCTTCTCTGTATAGCAGCTATATAGTTATATTGTTGAATTGTGATCCTGTTAAAATGTACTGAGATATTGTCCCTTTGTTCTGAACCTTCAAGTTATTTCTTACCTCTACTCAAAATAAAGGCTAAGCCTTACAGGGACCAGGGAGGCTGTGTATTCTGGCCCCTGGTTACTCTCTGGACTCATCCCATGCTTGCTGCTCAGTTACACTGGTGTTCCTCCAATACAAGGTGCACTCTGCCTCAGGGCCTTTGCACTTGCTGTCTCCTCAGCTTCCAATAAATAGCTCTTCTTCCAGTGTCTTCCTGACACTTACCCCTCTAACATACTATGTGATTTACTTTTCTTGTTAATGGTCCATCTACTCCCACTGGAATAAAATCTGCATGAAAGCAGAGATTTTTGTCTGTTATGTTTCCTATCCTATTCCTAGCACATCATTGCCTGACTTACAGTAGGCTTGCAGTATATATGTGGTGAAATTATGAGTGAATGTATAAATGAATGAGTAAAGGCAAAAACCTAATCCCATAAGTGAAAATAACAGCCAAAAAACTCAGTGGGGAAAACAGCCAGGAAGTTTCCTATTTGGGGCTATTTGGAGGCTGTTTTTAATTTTTATTTTAAAGGACAAATTCTTGACACTTTGGCTACCTCCTGGATTTAATAAATGTCTTTGATACATTAGGAAACTTGGTATCTTCATAGTTTAGAACTACCTATGGTAGGTATTTGCATACTACGAAATCAAATTAAATTACAGCCTCCCTCATCCTCCACTTGGTATTTCTTTTGGGGAGGTAGATGGATGCATTCAAGAACAACAGGAGTCTGTAGGAATATAGTGTAATTAGGTAAAAGGAAAGAAGGCTCGGTTACTTTGAGGAGTTCTGAATAACTGTGGGGAAAGGCTCTATAATACTGAGCTTGCACTTGGGAAAATCATCCATTAGATTCTTGTATCTGCCCTCTTGACCTTAAGATGTCCCCTTGTGGTGTCTCTTCTTTTGGTCCAGTGATGGGGCTATTCATCAGAGCCATATCCACAGAGTGATTTGTCTCCATGATGATTGATTAGAGAAATTGTCACCATCAAAATTACCGTTGAATCTTTAAATGTGGAACTAGCGCTTAAAAACTTTTTTCTCAATTTTGGTTGATTTATCCAGAGTACTTATAGCCTGTTGATGTTCTACATGATTAATCCGTACTCTTATGTCTTACAATTATTATGGCATTTATTACCTGTATATCTGTTATCTGGGGGGATAAGGACCATAGCCAATGGACAGCTTCTGCAGAAGGAAGTATTTTTGCCAGTAAAAGGAAATTGCAGATTATTTTCCCCTTTAGTGTAGGAGATAAACTCCGCTACCCGTCCAACTGCAATAACATAAAAATGGAGTAGTTCATATTTGGGGCGGCAGGAAACCCTGCTTCTGGCGGTTATGTGCAAAGGAGTATGGCTGTTGTCTGCTCAACTCATATTCAGCTGGGGTTAAGTTCTCAGTGTGAGCAGGCAGTGCAGATAACTGTAGCTATGGGACCTGTCATTGGATCATCATAATATTAATTTATTTACATGCAGTTAAATTATTAACACAGTGTTTGCAGAGGAGACTGTGCACCAGGGATTATACTAGGTCATTTCACTCAGCTTATGTCGAGCTTGTGACAATACCATGAGAGCGGGTACTATTTCTCTACTATATATTGAGGCAGCTGAGACTCCGAAGTGACAAATAGGGTTACTCTCCTACTGTTTTCTTTAGGGTCTTGAGGTTACCTGGAACAGAGCCTCTAAAGTTTCGCTAAATACCAGATGTGTAGCCAGGGCTCTGGAAGAGCAGGAACCACATTTCTATCTGGTACTTGGCCAGGAATGTGACTGCATCTCAGAAGTGGCCTGTTGGCTATTTCTTCTCATGAATTGGCTCATTTGCCCTTTCTGCCAGGTCTGTCTTCTGTCCTGAGAGCTCCTGCATACTCAGAGTTTCTGAGTTCTTGTAAATTAGATTTGAGGTTACCTAGCATGGTCCAGCGCTGCCTCATGTTATCCTCTCAGCTTCCATGTATAGTTACCCAGGTCAATTTCTTTATTTTTTAAACATCTTTATTGGAGTATAATTGCTTTTCAGTGGTGTGTTAGTTTCTGCTTTATTACAGTGAATCAGCTATACATATACATATATCCCCATATCTCCTCCCTCTTGCGTCTCCCTCCCACCCCTCTAGGTGGTCACAAAGCACCGAGCTGATCTCCCTTTGCTATGCAGCTGCTTCCCACTAGCTATCTATTTTACATTTGGTAGTGTATATATGTCCATGCCACTCTCTCACTTCGTCCCAGCTTAACCTTGCCCCTCCCCGCGTCCTCAAGTCCATTCTCTACGTCTGCGTCTTTATTCCTGTCCTGCCCCGAGGTTCATCACAATCTTTTTTTTGATTTCATATATATGTGTTAGCATACAGTATTTGTTTTTCTCTTTCTGACTTACTCCACTCTGTATGACAGACTCTGGGTCCATCCACGTCACTACAAATAACTTAATTTCATTTCTTTTTATTGCTGAGTAATATTCCACTGTATATATGTGTCACATCTTCTTTATCCGTTCATCTGTTGGTGGACACATAGATTGCTTCCATGTCCTGGCTATTGTAAATAGAGCTGCAATGAACTTGGTGGTACATGACTCTTTTTGAATTATGGTTTTCTCAGGGTATATGCCCAGTAGTGGGATTGCTGGGTCATATGGTCGTTCTATTTGTAGTTTTTTAAGGAACCTCCATACTGTTCTCCATAGTGGCTGTACCAATTTACATTCCCACCAAAGTGCAAGAGGGATCCCTTTTCTCCACACCCTCTCCAGCATTTATTGTTTCTAGATTTTTTGATGATGGCCATTCTGACCGGTGTGAGATGATATCTCATTGTAGTTTTGATTTGCATTTCTCTCATGATTAGTGATGTTGAACATTGTTTCATGTGTTTGTTGGTGATCTGTATATCTTCTTTGGAGAAATGTCTATTTAGGTCTTCTGCCCATTTTTGGATTGGGTTGTTTATTTTTGTGATATTGAGCTGCATGAGCTGCTTGTATATTTTGGAGACTAATCCTTTGTCAGTTGCTTTGTTTGCAAATATTTTCTCCCATTCTGAGGGTTGTCTTTTCGTCTTGTTTATGGTTTCCTTTGCTGTGCAAATGCTTTTAAGTTTCACTAGGTCCCCTTTGTTTATTTTTGTTGTAATTGTCATTTCTCCAGGAGGTGGGTCAAAAAGGATCTTGCTGTGATTTATTTCAGAGAGGGTTCCTCCTGTGTTTTCCTCTAAGAGTTTTATAGTGTCTGGCCTTCCATTTAGGTCTCTAATACATTTTGAGTTTATTTTTGTGTATGGTGTTAGGGAGTGTTCTAATTTCATTCTTTTACATGTAGCTGTCCAGTTTTCCCAGCACCACTTATTGAAGAGGCTCTCTTTTCTTCATTGTATATTCTTGCCTCCTTTATCAAAGATAAGGTGACCATATGTGCGTGGGTTTATCTTTGCACTTTCTATCCTGTTCCAGTGATCTATATTTCTCTTTTTGTGCCGATACCATATTGTCTTGATTACTGTAGCTTTGCAGTATAGTCTCAAGTCAGGGAGCCTGATTCCTCTAGTTCCGTTTTTCTTTCTCAAGATTGGTTTGGCTATTTGGGGTCTTTTGTGTTTCCATACAAATTGTGCAATTTTTTGTTCTAGTTCTGTGAAAAATGCCATTGGTAGTTTGATAAGGATTGCATTGAATCTGTAGATTGCTTTGGGTAGTATAGTCATTTTCACAATGTTGCTTTTTCTAATCCAAGAACATGGTATATCTCTCCATCTGTTGGTGTCATCTTTAATTTCTTTCATCAGTGTCTTATAGTTTTCTGCATACAGATCTTTTGTCTCCTTAGGTAGGTTTATTCCTAGGTATTTTATTTTTTTTGTTGCAGTGGTAAATGAGAGTGTTTCCTTAATTTCTCATTTAGATTTTTCATCATTAGTGTATCGGAATGCAAGAGATTTCTGTGCGTTAATTTTGTATCCTGCTACTTTACCAAATTAACTGATTAGCTCTAGTAGTTTTCTGGTAACATCTTTAGGATTCTCTATGTGTAGTATCATGTCATCTGCAAACAGTGACAGCTATACTGCTTTTCCGATTTGGATTCCATTTATTTATTTATTTTTCTCTCATTGTTGTGGCTAAAACTTCCAAAACTATGTTTAATAATAGCGGTGAGAGTGGACCATCCTTGTCTTCTTTCTGATTTTAGAGGAAATGGTTTCTGTTTTTCACCATTGAGAATGATGTTGGCTGTGGGTTTGTCATATATGGCCTTTACTGTGTTGAAGTAAGTTCCCTCTACGCCTACTTTCCGGAGAGTTTTTATCATAAATGGGTGTTGAATTTTGTCGAAAGCTTTTTCTGCGTCTATTGAGATTATTATGTGGTTTTTATCCTTCAGTTTGTCAATATGGTGTATCACATTGATTGATCTGCATATACTGAAGAATGCTTGCATTCCTGGAATAAACCCCACTTGGTCATGGTGTATGATCCTTTCAATGTGCTGTTGGATTCTGTCTGCTAGTATTTTGTTGAGGATTTTTGCATCTATGTTCATCAGTGATATTGGCCTGTAGTTTTCTTTCTTTGTCACCTCATTGTCTGGTTTTGGTATCAGGGTGATGGTGGCCTTGTAGAATGAGTTTGGGAGTGTTCCTCCCTCTGCTATATTTTGGAAGAGTTTGAGAAGGATGTGTGTTAGCTCTTCTCTAAATGTTTGTTAGAATTCACCTGTGAAGCCATCTGGTCCTGGGCCTTTGCCTGTTGAAAGATTTTTAATCACAGTTTCAATTTCAGTGCTTGTGATTCGTCTGTTTATATTTTCTGTTTCTTCCTGGTTCAGTCTGTAAGGTTGTGCTTTTCCACAAATTTGTCCATTTCTTCCAGGTTGTCCTAAAATGGACATATAGTTGCTTGTAGTAATCTCTCATGATCCTTTGTATATCTGGAGTGTCAGTTGTTACTTCTTTTTCATTTCTAATTCTGTTGACCTGAGTCATCTCCCTTTTTTTCTTGATGAGTCTGGCTAGTGGTTTATCAATTTTGTTTTTCTTGTCAAAGAACCAGCCTTTAGCTTTATTTATCTTTGCTATTGTTTCCTTCATTTTTTTTTCATTTATTTCTGATCTGATCTTTATGATTTCTTTCCTTCTGCTAACTTAGGGGTTTTTTTTGTTCTTCTTCCTCTGATTGCTTTAGGTGTAAGTTTAGGTAGTTTATTTGAGATTTTTCTTGTTTCTTGATGTAGGATTGTATTGCTATAAACTTCCCTCTTAGAACTGCTTTTGCTGCATCCCATAGGTTTTGGGTTGTCATGTTTTCATTGTCATTTGTTTGTAGGTATGTTTTGATCTCCTCTTTGATTTCTTCAGTGATATCTTGGTTATTTAGTAGTGTATTTTTTAGCCCCCATGTGTTTGTACTTTTTACAGTTTTTTTCCTGTAATTGATATTTAGTCTCATAGTGTTGTGGTCAGAAAAGATACTTGATACGATTTCAGTTTTCTTCAATTTACCAAGGCTTGATTTGTGACCCAAGATATGATCTGTCCTGGAGAATGTTCCATGAGCACTTGAGAAAAAAGTGTATTCTGTTGTTTTTTGGATGGAATGTCCTATAAATATCAATTAAGTCCCTCTTGTTTAATGTGTCATTTAAAGCTTGTGTTTCCTTATTTATTTTCATTTTGGATGATCTGTCTATTGGTGAAAGTGGGGTGTTAAAGTCCCCTACTATGATTGTGTTACTGTCGATTTCCCCTTTTATGGGTGTTAGCATTTGCCTTATATATTGAGGTGCTCCTGTGTTGGGTGCATAAATATTTACAATTTTTATATCTTCTTCTTGGATTGATCCCTTGATCATTATGTAGTGTCCTTCTTTGTCTCTTATAATAGTCTTTATTTTAAAGTCTATTTTGTCTGATATGAGAATTGCTACTCCAGCTTTTTTTTGATTTCCATTTGCATGAAAAGTGTTTTTCCATTCCCTCACTTTCAGTCTGTATGTGTCCCTAGGTCTGAAGTGTGTCTCTTGTAGACAGCATATATACGGGTCTTGTTTTTCTATCCATTCAGCCAGTCTGTGTCTTTTGGTTGGAGCATCTAATCCATTTATATTTAATTTAATTATTGATATGTATGTTCCTATTACCATATTCTTAATTGTTTTGGGTTTGTTTTTGTAGGTCGTTTCGTTCTTTTGTGTTTCCTGCCTAGAGAAGTTCCTTTAGCATTTGATGTAAAGCTGGTTTGGTGGTGCTGAATTCTCTTAACTTTTGCTTGTCTGTAAAGATTTTAATTTGTCTGTCAAATCTGAATGAGATCCTTGCTGGGTAGAGTAATCTTGGTTGTAGGTTTTCCCCTTTCATCACTTTAAATATGTCCTGCCACTCCCTTCTGGCTTGTAGAGTTTCTCCTGAAAGATCAGCTGTTAACCTTATGGGAATTCCCTTTATGTTATGTTGCTTTTCCCTTGCTGCTTTTAATATTTTTTCTTTGTATTTAATTTTTGATAGTTTGAATAATATGTGTCTTGGCATGTTTCTCCTTGGATTTATCCTGTATGGGACTCTGCACTTTCTGGACTTGATTGACTATTACCCTTCCCATGTTAGGGAAGTTTTCAACTATAATCTCTTCAAATATTTTCTCAGTCCCTTTCTTTTTCTCTTCTTCTTCTGGGACCCCTATAATTTGAATTTTGGTGCATTCAGTGTTGTCCCACTGGTCTCCGAGACTCTCCTCAATTCTTTTCATTCTTTTTTCTTTATTCTGCTCTGCAGTAGTTATTTCCACTATTTTATCTTCCAGGTCACTTATCCGTTCTTCTGCCTCAGTTATTCTGCTATTGATTCCTTCTAGAGAATTTTTAATTTCATTTATTGTGTTGTTCATCATTGTTTATTTGCTCTTTAGTTCTTCTAGGTCCTTGTTAAATGTTTCTTGTATTTTGTCCATTCTATTTCCAAGATTTTGGATCATCTTTACTATCATTACTCTGAATTCTTTTTCAGGTAGACTGCCTATTTCCTCTTCATTTGTTTGGTCTGGTGGGTTTTTGCCTTGCTCCTTCATCTGCTGTGTGTTTCTTTGTGTTTTCATTTTGTTTAACTTACTGTGTTTGGGGTCTCCTTTTCGCAAGCTGCAGGTTTGTAGTTCCCATTGTTTTTGGTGTCTGTCCCCAGTGGCTGATGATTGTTTAGTGGGTTGTGTAGGCTTCCTGGTGGAGGTGAGTGGTGCCTGTGTTCTGATGGGTGGGGATGGATCTTGTCTTTCTGGTGGGCAGGGCAGCATCCGATCGTGTGTTTTAGGGTGTCTGTCAACTTAGTATGATTTTAGGCAGCCCCTCTGCTAATGGGTGGGGTTGTGTTCCCATCTTGTTAGTTGTTTGTCATGGGGCATCCAGCACTGGAGCTTGCTGGCCTTTGGGTGGAGCTGGGTCTTAGTGTTGAGACCGAGATCTCTGGGAGAGCTCTTGCGAATTGTTATTATGTGTGGCCAGGAGGTCTCTGGTGGTCCAGTGTCCTGAACTCAGCTCCCCCACTTCAGAGGCTCAGGCCTGACAGTAGGCCCGACCACCAAGACCCTGTCAGCCACACAGCTCAGAAGGAAAGGGAGAAAAAAAGAAAGAAAATAATTAAAATAAAAAATAATTAAAATATAAAAGTAATAAAAAAAAGAAGAGAGTAACCAAACCAATAAACAAATCCACCAATGATAACAAGCGCTAAAAACTATACTAAGATAAACAAAATAATCAGAAACATGTCAGTCGCAGACAGCAGAACCCCAAGTCTACAGTTGCTCCCAAAGTCCACTGCCTCAGTTTTGGGTTGATTCGTTGTCTAATCAGGTATTCCACAGATGCAGAGTACTTCAGCTTGATTGTGGGGATTTAATCTGCTGCTCCCGAGGCTGCTGGGAGATTTTTCCCTTTCTCTTCTTTGTTCGCACAGCTCCTGGGGTTCAGCTTGGATTTGGACCCACCCTGCGTGTAGGTCGCCTGAGGGCGTCTGTTCTTTGCTCAGACAGGACAGGGTTAAAGGAGCAGCTGATTCGGGGGCTCTGGCTCACTCAGGCCGGGGGGCGGGATGGGTACGGATGTGGGGCAAGCCTGCGGCGGCAGAGGCCAGCATGACGTTGCACAGCCTGAGGCACACCAGGCGTTCTCCCAGGGAAGTTGTCCCTGGATCCCGGGACCCTGGCAGTGGTGGGCTGCACAGGGTCCCGGGAGGGGAGGTGTGGATAGTGAGCTGTGCTCACACACAGGCTTTTTGGTGGCGGCAGCAGCAGCCTTAGCGCCTCATGCCCGTCTCTGGGGTCTGCGCTGATAGCCGCGGTTCGTGCCCATCTCTGGAGCTTGTTTAGGCGGTGCTCTGAATCCCCTTTCCTTGCACACCCCAAAACAATGGCCTCGAGCTTGTTTAGGCGGTGCTCTGAATCCCCTTTCCTTGCACACCCCAAAACAATGGCCTCTTGCCTCTTGGGCAGCTCCAGACCTTTTCCCAGACTCCCTCCCGGCTAGTTGTGGCGCACTAGCCCCCTTCAGGCTGTGTTCACGCCACCAACCCCAGTCCTCTCTCTGGGCTCTGACCTCCAAAGCCCGAGCCTCAGTACCCAGCCCCGCCCGCCGCGGTGGGTGAGCAGACAAGCCTCTCGGGCTGGTGAGTGCCGGTCGGCACCGATCCTCTGTGCGGGAATCTCTCCACTTTGCCCCCCGCACCCCTGTTGCTGTGCTCTCCTCTGCGGCTCCGACGCTTCCCCTCTCCTCCACCCGCAGTCTCTGCCCGCGAAGGGGCTTCCTAGTGTGTGGAAACCTTTCCTCCTTCACAGCTCCCTCCCACTGGTGCAGGTCCCGTCTCTATTCTTTTGTCTCTGTTTATTCTTTTTTCTTTTGCCCTACCGAGGTACGTGGGGAGTTTCTTGCCTTTTGGAAGGTCTGAGGTCTTCTGCCAGCATTCAGTGGGTGTTTTGTAGGAGCTGTTCCACGTGTAGATGTATTTCTGGTGTATTTGTTGGGAGGAAGGTGATGTCCGTGTCTTACCCCTCTGCCATCTTGGAGGTCTCCCCAGGTCAATTTCTTGAGAGAGAATCATATAGGCTCAGCCACTTTCCCCCCACTTAAATAGGTCACTTAAACATTTACTGTTATTTGATCAGGTGCTTAAGTAGCTCTTTTCCAATCAGCTTTGGCCTCCATGATGGTGTGAAATGTGGGCTCTTGGGCTGCTGCTTTTGCAGAAGCTCTGAGTAGAACAGCTTTTCTTCTGAGGGTGAGTGGGAGTGTTAAGTGACATGACCGACATATCTAGTGTAAATTTACATATGGTGGAGTTGACATTGCAAACATGGTCTATATCAGTGGCTTAACATAATGAGAAATACATTTTACTTGTAAGCCAGTAGGTGTGTTCATGGGTGCACGAGTGTGTATCTCAAACAAAAGCTTTACAAAACAGAAGTTACCCTTAATACATGCAGTGCGCTATGGTATTCTCTATTCTGTCCTTTCTGTTTTGTTACCTTTAAGTAGATGACAATCAGAAATTCTTGGGTTTTATTTTGCTATTCACTAAGAGGTTATAAGCTTGTAGCTTGAAAACGCTGGTATCTGACTGCAGAATTCATTTGTGTTGCACTGCATTGTGCTGGATGGGGCAAACAAATCAAACTGAAAACCAGTACCTGCACTGCAGGAACTTAGAAGCTGCTTTAGGAGACAATAGAAATGAAAGGTTTAAGTGATGTTTTTGAAAGAATGTAGGACAAAATGCGAAAATGAATGACACAGATATCATAGAAAGCAGTAAAGGTCAGGAAAGTGCTCTCTAGAGACTCTGACTAAAACTAGACGGGCTAGATGGGCAGAAGAGTGGAAAATAAAAGCAATAGAAGTATAAGCTATTGCTTGAAGGAAGCTTGAGATATAGGTAAATGGGAGAACAGTGGTAATTCTGTGCCTATTTCTCAGGTCTCCTCCATATAATAAGGTAATTCCTGTCCAGTGGAACCACTGCGTGCTTTGAACATCTCATGTAAAACATCAGTCCACTTTTTTTTTATTTTTAGTTTTTTGGCTGTACCATGTGGCATGTGGAATCTTATTTTCCTGACCAGGGGTCGAACCCGTGCCCCCTGCAGTGAAAGTGCGGCATCTTAACTACTGGACCTCCAGGGAAGTCCCTATTAGTTCCCTTTAGTATCCATTTTTCCAAAACAGGTTTTACTCAGCTTAGGTTTTATTGCCAATCTAAGAAACTAACTTCAGGGCTTCCCTGGTGGCACAGTGGTTGAGTCCACCTGCCGAGGCAGGGGACACGGGTTCGTGCCCCGGTCCGGGAAGATCCCACATGCCGTGGAGCGGCTGGGCCCGTGAGCCATGGCCGCTGAGCCTGCGCGTCTGGAGCCTGTGCTCCGCAACGGGAGAGGCCACAACAGTGAGAGGCCCGCGTACAGAAAAAAAAAAAAAAAAAAACAAAAAAAAAAAACCAGAAACTAACTTCAGTGTCAGTGTTGTTCTAAGGAACTTACTGTTTGGAGGTGATCATTTCTATCCATCTGCCACGTTCCGAAAACAAGAAGCAAAAACAAAATGGCAGCCAAGGTGTTGGCACCACCTTTACAAACAGGTGTCCTCTTGTGCAAGAGGAGCCCCTCAGACCTGTTCTGCCTTTGTCAGCCCCTTCCTGACTCACGCCTTCACTGTGTCATCGGCGTCATTGTCAATTATGCGACTCCAGCCGAGTCCTCCTCTGCTCGCCCATCTGCACACCTGCCTGTCATCACTCACTTTCAACACTGCCTCATA
This sequence comes from Aethalodelphis obliquidens, assembly GCF_003676395.1. Classification (NCBI taxonomy): domain Eukaryota; kingdom Metazoa; phylum Chordata; class Mammalia; order Artiodactyla; family Delphinidae; genus Aethalodelphis; species Aethalodelphis obliquidens. The sequence goes on along the minus strand of NW_020838025.1, from coordinate 1,117,218 downwards.
AGCCACTGCCCGGTTTGGGCTTGACTGAAATCTCTCTCGTGGTCACCTCTCAGTTAAGAGTTTTCCTGTGGGCAGAAACAAAGAAATGCAGGTATTATTGGCATCTGTAAACAGTTCCATTTGCCTATCCTACTTGCTTTGTTTCTTTTTTGAGAGAGGGCTTTGAAACATATTTTAGTTGTTATTAAAAATAATGCTTTAATTCCAAAGCCAAGAGATGCTTATTATAGAAAAATCAAAAAGTACCAATAGATAAAAAGAAGAAAATAAAAATTAGTTGCAATCCCTCCCATCCAATCACTGTTGACATTTTGGTATATAACTTTTCAGACTTTTTTTTTTTCTTAATGTGTATTTAGAGTTTTCCTTTTCCTTTAAGCAAAAATTAACACAATAATATTGTCTTATTACTCATATTTTCCCTTTAACAATGTTGTAAATATTTTCTCAGGTCATTAAACCTGCTGTTTTGTAACCTATTTTTTTCTCTTAACAATGTTGTGAATGACTTTCCATGTTATTAAAGTTTCTTCCACAACAGCCTTTGTAAAGCTCATGTTATATTTCATCAAATAAGTAGGTGTTTGATTCTTTTAACCAATTCCCTTTGTTAGTCATTAGTTTATTCCTAGTATTCCAACTTAAAATCAAAATTTAAATTAAGTTCTTTGAAACAATTATTTTTGAATTACAAAAGTAATGCAAATACATTCACCTTCTTACAAAACTAAACACAACAGTTAAGACTGAAAGTTGCTCTGATTTTACCAGCATTCCCAACCCCCTCCACTGTTCACCACTGTTATTAGTCTGGTCTCCTCCTCCGTCTTTTATTAAATATTCTACTTTTAAAAACTTCATCTTTTATTAAATAACTTTATGGAATCGCCTTTTCCCCCTAAAACCAGTTTACTTTTTATCTTCTCTACTTCTGTGTCATGAGCTTTTCGTATATGTCCTAATCTCATTTTCTCCTCCTGATTGCAGATAGAAAAAGGAGAACTGGGTTTCTCTCTCACGGGGGAATAGAGATTGAGTACACTTGGGTCCAGGCTCAGTAGCCCACAGGGGGATGACGGTATTGAGAGCCACAAGTCAGAGAGAGGAATTTGAGGAGATTCCACAAATGTCAGTACTAATCAACAAGTTAAAAATTGCCAGGCGCCCTGCTAACAGCTTAACTTTCTCTGCAGCAGGAGCTGGGAATTCAGTTGGGGATGCAGTTTCTGCGGCATCCAGGGGGAGGACCTTAGTTTAAGGGAAAAGTAGCTGCAGGTCACACCTCTTCAGAAATTCAGAAGCATGAGAAGGCAGTGCACCACGGTGGTTAAGAGATTAGTCTTTGGGGCTTCCCTGGTGGTGCAATGGTTAAGAATCCACCTGACAATGCAGGGGACACGGGTTCAAGCCCTGGTCCGGGAAGATCCCACATGCCACGGAGCAACTATCCTAGTGCACCACAACTACCGAGCCTGCGTTCTAGAGACCACGAGCCACAACTCCTGAAGCCTGCGCGCCTAAAGCCCGTGCTCTGCAACAAGAGAAGCCACCGCACTGAGAAGCCCGCACACCGCAACGAAGAGTAGCCCCCACTCACTGCAACTAGAGAGAGCCCGTGCGCAGCAACGAAGACCAAACGCAGCCAAAAATAAATAAATAAGTATATACATACATTTATTAAAAAAAAAGAGAGATTAGTCCTTGGAGGCAGCAAGCAGGCCTGGGTTGAATCCCAGCTTGGCCACTTACTAGGGCTAACGATGATTTAACTTTCCTGTGTCCCCATTTTCTTTTTTGTAAAATAGCGATAGTAATAGCTTCCTTGCGGCATTGTTAGACGTTTTAGATGCGTGGAAAGAACAGTACCTGGTGCGTGGTAAGCATTTGATACATTGGTAGTTGGAGAAATAGATTCAATCCTCTGAATCAGGAATTGGCTAGATATAGGATGCTGGTTTACGAGGGCTGGCTGCAAAGGAAGTAATGCATGCTCATCTCCCAAATCATACAAAGCACAGCAACTTATTCTTGTACATTTAATGAGCTTGCTGTTTGTGGTCTGTCCCCTCGGCCTCATATCTGTACTGAAGTAACTGGGGCTCAATCAGGAATCCTGGCTCTGTCTGCAGAGGGTGACTCAGGCCATTACAGGGTAAGAGCCCCAAGCCCTGGCCTGTCTTATCTGAGTTTGCCACGGTTTTAGCAGACCTGAGGTTACCTCTGGGAGGCTGGGGGAGCTTTGCTGTTTCTTGAGATGCAAGAACTTTGGTGAGGATTATAGAATTAACCTTAACAATGTAGATCAGAGAGGAGATCTGGTTTTTTGAACAAATGAATGAGAAGGTCCCTGGCATGTTACTGGACATCTTTTTAAATTAAGCATATGATTTTATTAAATGGGCCATTGTCTTCTACCTCTCATTATTCTAAAAAATAGTGTTCTATTTACCAGCTCCTCCCTAAAAATATGGCACTGTCCCCATCTTGGCCTCATTTATCTGATCTTTGGTTATCCAGATCTCTGGCTCTTTGATGTGCATGTTCTGCGGTAGCTTAGGTGGAAGGTATCTCAGTGATTTCTCGGTGGACATGGTGGGGCCCGAGACAGCCTGCAGGGACTGCTTACAGAGGACAGTGTTTCGGGCCTGTGGCAGACTTTTCATTTTAGGAACTTCAGACATACACTCAGAGAGCCGCTGTTCCCACGTTGTTGGCAGTGAAAGAATTCTAGCTCATTTATAATTCAGGGGCTGTTCGGCTTGTGATAAGTCTGTAGAAAGGACCTAGGAGTGATTGTGTCACGTGGTGTAGTTTTACTTTGCAATTTATTTTCTTCCCACTTGAACTCTTGAGAATAGAAGCCCATGAATAGCGAATCACCAGGAGGCATGAATAAAACCGTCAATTTTCAGCAAGTGGGTAACTCCAAGTTTAAAGGTCTTAGCTCCCATGGGTATTCAGTGGACATTAGTGCTTTCTGGAGCCTGTGTGATCTTGGATTATAAATATCTGATCTAATTTTTAATTGACTACTTTTCTGAGCCTTTTTGGTTGGTCAGTCTTTTGGGGGCCCTCCTATCCTGGTTTCTCTGGCTGGCGGTGAAAAACAGAAGGAATGTGCACCTGTCTTATCTAGAAACACTGTCAAGTCACAGAGGGCCTGAGGACATATCCTCGTTTACCCCATAGAAAATGGTCATCTGATCAGCCAGGTGACTGGTGTAGTTCATCTTGGCTCTGTCCACAAGTACAGGGCCGACTCTAATCTGTAGATAGGCTCTGTATAAATGGCAACCTCAGGGCTCTGTTGGAGGTGCAGAGAACCTGACTTATTACCTATTCCAGTCAGTGGCGTCAAAGGCCAAGGAATATTGCACAAAGCTCAGGGTTTTCCTAACACAGTTCTTCACGAGGTGAAAACACCTGTAGCTGTGGTGAATGCGGGAGTGGAATTACTACCTAAAGCCTGGTTGTTCCTTTGTGGGACAGTCATCTAACAAGCTCAGATTGGCAAAGTATCAAGAAGGAAATCGGCATCCATTTTATTTTATTTGTTTATTTTTTAACCATTTTTAAAAATTAAAGTATAGTTAACTGACAATGTTGTACTAGTTTCAGGTGTACAGCAAAGTGACTCAGTTGTACATATACATATATCTATTCTTTTTTCAGATTCTTTCCCCATATAGGTTATTACAGAATGTTGAGTATAGTTCCCTGTGCTATACAGTAGTTCCTTGCTGTTTATCTATTTTATATGTAGTAGTGTTTTCATGTTACTCCCAAACTCCTAATTTATCCCTCCTTCCCTTTCCCCTTTGGTAACAGTAAGTTTGTTTTCTATGTCTGTGAGTCTATTTCTGTTTTGTAAATAAGTTCATTTACATCATTTTTTTAGATTCCATATGTAAGTCATATTATACGATATTTGTCTTTCTCTGACGTACTCGCCGTCAATTTTAGGTGGAATATCCATTAATTAACTTTTGGATCTGTACTTTAGGGAGTTTACGCTTTTATAAATTTCGGAAACTATATCTTGGGTTTAGTAAGACTATCATATCCATAGATGAAGTATCTTCTACTGTCCCTTATTAGTTTTAGCCAGTTGTTAACTTCTGTCTCTTTGAACATGGAAAATATACTGGTTACAAAAATCATGGGAGGAGAACTTCAATCCAGTTACAGCAGTAAAAATATAATTTATAATTATGAATTTAGGACTGTTATGACATTAGTGAGTTCCCTGCATTCACTGTCTTGACGGGCCATATAATATATGTTCATATTTTTCAACTTATCTCAGAACTGTAGTTGTGAGCTACAGTTTTGTTGTTTTATTTGAATTAATTTTTATCCGCTTCAAATGTTGACAGTATTGACATATATTCACACTTTCTCCTTAGAGTCTATCGTCTGCCATGGCAAGATCTGAAGAGTTTTGTGAATTGCTTAGATTATACGAAATCAAGAACCCCAAATGGAATCTAGTTCTTAATGTTTCATTAAACTATTTATGTCATTCTAGTTGATGAGATAGTTAAATAAAAAAAATTAGACCAGTGAGGAATGAGAAAGTTCAAGTGAGGTCGGAAGAGAGCTGTAAAGGAGTGTTGCTTGGCTGTCTGTGTGTTCCCGTTTGTGCTGGGCCAGAGCCCCCACTGCAAAATATACATTTAAAAAAGAAAAAAAGGCTGTACAATTTAATTTCTTTCATTTTAGATAACAAAATAGGAATCCATTTTGGAAGCTGGTGTATTTTCTTTTCCATACATGGAAACAAGGAGAACCCTTGGAGAATTTTGCTAGATTCTCTTAGCAAAACTGTGCAAACTGCAGAAAACATGTAAATGTAAAAACTATAGGTATAAACGTATGCTTTATACACATTTTTTTGTGTGCAAAAGAAGAGCCTGGGCCTTCCAAAGATTTTTACTTCAGTTTAGCAGTAAGGTCACTGGTGTTGAATAGAAAATTTCCAGAGATATTTACTATTAAAATCTTTGCACGCATTCTTTCTCCTTCTTTCCTTTCCCTCCCTCCCTTACCCACTTCTTTCCTTGCTTCTTTCCGCTTGACACTTTGCTCTGTGTTTTCATTCTCCCCCAGTTTTCTCCTGCCTGCCTTCTGCCGGTCTCTGTGAGGCCCTGTTTTATAACCTCTCTCCCCTTCTTTCTCTGGTTTCATCTTCCAAATTCTTCAGGCTCTGAAATAATCTTGCTGCTCTTGACCTTCGACCTCCAGGCACCTGCTCTGCTTAATTTAGAGTTGAACGTGGAAGGTCTCAGGTGGACAGAATGCTTCCTCTTGGCTCAGGAGAAGAACCTGTCCAGCCAGGACCTGGAGCAGTGGTCTGGCAGCCAGCCAGGAGGAGCTGGCTCATCACAGCTCTCCAGAGCCAGTTTTCAGATTCCCCGAATGTGCCCGTTTTCTTAATTATAACCCAAGACTGCTTCATGGAATCTTTTTTTCTTTTTGGTCAGTTTTGTATGGGCTGCTGGTCTCTTACTGATGACTTTTTTGGGTAAAGGAATATTTTATCGTTTTTTAAATTAGTATTATGAGTGAAAGATGATAATTCTATGCAATTAGTACTTTGCCTTTTTCAAAACTACCTTCTCTCCCCCCTCAGAAGAGCAACTACTTTAGCTGGGGATTTTTTTCTTTTTCTTTTTGATAGGATGTAGTACTCTTTATCCCTCAGTAAACTAGCTGTATCTGGGTAGGTCTCTAAGCCCACATGCTTCGCTCTCTTCCCCTTAAGATTTCCGGGCTTGAAGTCAGCAGTAGTTGTGGATAGAGATGCCGGTGGCCTGGAAGTTCTTGCTGGTGACCTCACCTGCAGAGACAGTGGGCGTGATGCTGGGATATTGATCTGTCAGGACTTTGTGTCAGGCAGGAAATCCTGTGAAGTTCCTGCTCAGGGTTAACCAAATGGGAGCAGCTCTGAACGGTTTCATTCTTCTGTCCAGTCTCCTACCTTATTAAAATGTTTGAAGAAGCCTTTTTAGCCATGAGTTCTTGCTGACAGACTGACCCAGGGTCAGGATTGTGGGTAAGGCATTACAACATGCCGTGATATGCGTGGATGAAAACAAACATATGGAGACTTGGTACAGACCTGGCATTAGAAGGGGTTGTAGTGATGATCATCCAACCTTAGAAATGGGGTGCCTCTCATAGAAAGCCGGGAGTTCCTATCCCTGATGATATCTGATTAAGAGTGGGAGCCCTGAAGTTGACAGGCCTGGATGGGGATCCTGGCCTTGCTACCTATTAGCTGTGTGATCTGGGATCCTAAGCCTTAGTTGTTATTCCCATCTGTTAAATGGGCATAAAAGTAGTATTGGCTTTTTAGAATTTTTATGAGGATTCAGTGGGAATGGGATATAAAATACACAGCATATTTCCTGGTGCTCAGTAAATGATTGCTGATTTTACTATTGATTTAGGACTCTGTCTACTCTACTGCACTGCTTTCTAACCTTTTCCAACAATCAGATTAAAGGCAGTAACATGTAGTTGTTTATTACCCTGACCCCACAATGTAGAGAACTGTGTGCCAGCGGTCTTCACACTGGGATATGCATCACACCCCAGGGCATTCAGCAAGATGATGTGAGGTGGGCAGGAATAGTTTTAAGGGGACCATTTTCCAGATTCTCAACTTGCAGGTATTCTTTTTTCTAAAGCTGAGACTGTATCTGCAGTTAAAGTGTTACACCAGGTTTTTTATTTTTTTCCAACTTCCACTTTCACAGTTACCCCTTTTGCCATTTTTCTAAAGAAAGCCATCTCTCTCAGCCGTATCAAATCTTACTTTGGTGCCCTGTCTCAACGTGTTAAATCACAGGCACAAGATAAAATGGGGTGAATTTGAAATACTGGTTTCAGCAAAGCCTCCTTTAATTAAGCCACCGTCTCACTCAGAGTTGCACTGTCAGTAAAATTTTACTTTTAGGGCTAATGTGTTGAAATTAGAAGTAATTGTGTCATTTTGATTATAGATTAGTAATGCTATTTGTAGTGATTGTACAATACAGAAGAGTCTTTATGCTTAAAGCTTATTGGTCACAGGAAATTTTAGAAAATTAAATGTGAAAACCTATTTTGTGTTGAAGTATGCTAGGGTGACTAATAAGACACCCTGACATATAGAATTATACTAGGAATCTTAGGGGGGTGGGATTGACATCTAAATGAGATTTCAAGGAGAAAGAAGAATAATGTAAAATCTTCAACTGTTAAGAAAAGCTTATTTATTTTTGAATGAATGATGTTATGCAATAGGTATTTAGTCATCATGGTTTTTATATTTCATTGGATACATTTAAAATAACACACGGTTAAAATGTCTAAATTTACAATTAGCAGCAAAATATATCTTTTTTTTTTTTTTTTTTTTTTTTTTTTTGCGGTACGCGGGTCTCTCACTGTTGTGGCCTCTCCCGTTGCGGAGCACAGGCTCCGGACGCGCAGGCTCAGTGGCCATGGCTCACGGGCCCAGCTGCTCCGCGGCATGTGGGATCTTCCCGGACCAGGGCATGAACCCGTGTCCCCTGCATCGGCAGGCGGACCCTCAACCACTGTGCCACCAGGGAAGCCCCAAAATATATCTTTAAAATTCTTTAAGTTTAGGATGAAAATCTGAGATGCCAACTTAAAAATGGGTCTAAGGGAACATGGTTTTTACGGGTTTTTTTGAGAAGTATGGTAGCCAAACGTTTGAAGACCTTTGTTATTTTTATTGCTATTAATTTTTCACACAAGGGGAGGGCACTGTCTTCCTGCTCTTCTTCCTGTGAAGGGCAGGATTTAATTGGTCGGTATTTTGCATAGGCCTTACCTTTTGCTAATTAAACTTTAACTGAAAAACATGAATATCTTTCATGTGCCAGACTCAGTGCCGGGTATATCAGAAGAGACTCCAGGTCCTGCCTTCATGGAGTTCATAGTTCAGCCTCTACTCTTTGGGTCAGAGACTGAATTTTGATAGGAACTACAGCAGTCAGGTAAAAATGTGTGGCAGTTGAGTCAGGAACCGCAGGGATTCAACTAGGGATACAACTGTATTACTGCAAGTATGGTACTTGCAGAAGAAGAATGGTAGCATTCTTGGTTCTTGTAGGTACTGTGGCTTCTCCAAAGACTATCAGGTTAATATCCTTATTTGTCAAAATTAAATATGCCTGAAAGACTGCTGAAATTGGGCCAAGGGGACTGTGTTTTCCTTGTTTGATTGGGTTTTTATAAAGAGCATTGCTGTTCCACTGAGTATTTGTGAAAAAATAGTGTTAAAATTACTCTTTCAATGAAATAAGGACACCATATTACTGACCAGGGTTCTGGGCAGTAAACTCTTAGAGTGGCGGCTTCATTTTCTTTATTATCAGGAATTTCTTCACTTATGAATCAGAAGATTAATTTCATAAGTATTTTAGGAATAGCCAGAACTAAGAGTAGAACAGATTAACTCAACCTGATAGGATAGTGTTCTAGACACTTTTCATTTCTTTAGTGTTGAGCTATGCTAATTTATCAGTGTAATTAAATGTCATTTGAGGGGTGTGAGACTCAAAATTAGTATGTACTGAATTCAACATTTCACGTAATTTCTCTTAATTCATTTTTGAAGGGCATAGGGTTCTGTCTTACCTAATAAAGAAGTTGTTTAAGTAAATGCGCTCAACTTTATTTTGCTTTTCCCCCTAGGTGAAAAGAAATGGATTATCTCAGACAGTTAGCCAGGAAGAAAGAAAGAGACAAGAGGTATGTTTTCCACCAAGCAGATGCTTTAGGGTTCCAAGGGGTGCCTGTTACGTTCAGCATTTTCCTTTGACGATGTATCCATTTTGTTGTTTTTTTTTTACAAAAGGAGTATGTGATCATTGTCAAATAAAACTACACATAAGCCCCCATAAAAGAAAATTTAAAATATACCAATGTCATTTTAACTTAACAAAGCACCTAGTCTGCGTGTATTTACACTGGAAGAAATACGTTGAAAAATGAAACAGACATTACTTAGATCCTGGAACTGAAAAAGGGTGTTAGTGGAAAAACTGGTGAAATCTGAATAAAGTGTGAATATTTGTCTGCAGACAAAATGTAATGTACCCTGGATAGGGAAAGCCAGGTGAAGGAAATATAGGAACTCTGAACCCTCTTTGCAAGATTTCTATAAATCTAAAATTATACCCAAATAAAAGTTTACCTAATAAAAAGTAAAACATAATAAGAGGGTTTCATAACTTGAAGTTTAATAAATGCAGTTTAAGAAAATTGCTCACTGTAATAATATTGCGAAGTTGTCAAAGTACTTTCCTTCTGTTTTATGCATGTGAATATGGAGATACAGAAGCTTAGGCATATACATGCATGTAAATCAATTCCACAGAGGCCATGAGATACCTTTTTCTTATTTCATTGGCCTGAAATAACACAAAAATATAAGGATGCTTTGTAGTGCCATTTTTTTAACTTTAAAAAAACAAAATAGTATATAACATTGGTGTATACGTCTCTGAGAATTAAAAATGTATTACATTTATAATTTTTTTCTTATTTTTATTTATAAAGAAACTAAGACTTTCACTAAAATAGAAGTCCTACATTCTCCTCCTCTGTCTCATTCCCTTCCTGTCCTCCCCAGAGGCAACTATAATTATGAATCGATGTGTATCCATCCAATCACGTATTAGGTATATTTATGTACATATACTTATGTGTATCTGTTAAGATGTAAATAAGTGGTATGATTCTGAACATGTTTTGGTTGGTTGCTTTTTACATTCAACATTGTTTTTGAGATTTATCCATGTTAATGCATGTTAATCTAGATCATTTATTCAAACTACTGAATAGTATTCCATTCTCTAAATACTACTTTAAAAAAAAATCTGTTCTCCTAGTGAGGGACAACAGGTAGTACTTCTTTTCTTTATGGTTAACATTGTGGCATAAACAATATTTCTCTCTGTTTGTGGACAAATTCAAGAGCTTCTCCAGGGTCCTAGTCCCATTTGAATATTTCTTTTCTTTTAAACCTATTCTGTTTCCCTTATATTTTGAAAATATTTATTTAGATTTGTGATTTAAAAAAGTAATGACTGGGAATTCCCTGGCAGTCCAGAGGTTAGGACTCTGTGCTTTCACTGGCAAGGGCCCAGGTTCAATCCCTGGTAATGACAGCAAATCTAACTATGGTTTCTTTCTGTTCCTGTACAGATATTTTAACAGGTCTAATGTGATTTGCTTTTAAGTAGTTGATGACCCAATTGCATGTTTTAAGTTATTACATTAAACTTATTATATTAAACTACCACTTAGTCATCTTTTCCTGTGATCTACTCTGTGTAGTTTATCATATCTTTTTGTTTGAATCTTCACATTTTGGATTTGATTACAAAAGTCTCTGCTTTTGAAAATATTTTTTAGTCATTCCAAGGCACTATATCCATCAACAACCTGAAATCCATTATTTTTGGTCAGGATGGGTGAATTTTCTTTAGTTTGCATTACATTTCCTGATGATAATTGTATTGATTGAATAGAATCACACGAGATACAGGTTGAATGAGACTCTTAATGTTCTTACTCTTTACTCATTAGATGATTATATCACTTAAGTCCCTGGAGCGCAACTGAGGTTAGACCAGTATGACTTCTCTAAAAGCTTATGGATGCTAAGAAGAGAGGTGAACCCCGAGACTAGCACCACTAACCTGACTTAAAGAATTATGGCTCACCTACCGGCAGTGGGGTGTCCACCTGCCTGTGCCTAACTGCTCCCACCCGGCCTCAGCTGGAGCACAGGGTCTCACGGGGAGAATCTTCTATGCCCTTTGGGCCAATCACTGAGGGGAAGAACCCTGGAGGTCAAGGGGGTTGATGGCAGTGTTACTAGGGTAGGTCTCCAGGAAGGATGGGAACCTCAAGCCTGCAAGGATGTTCACTACCCGTCCTTGAGGAGGAATTCTCCCTGCCTGGCCATTCTTGGAGAATCTGATTTTGTTAAGGTGCTAGATGAGTTCCTTACACAGGGCGCTGGTGTCTCTCCACATATATGGGTTGGCTTTTGATAATTAATGAACGCTTACAGGTAAACCACTGTGTGCCTGACACCAAGAGTTTCTGCCGAGGGTCCTTCGCTCCTTCTTGAGACACTGATGAGAGCAGAGAGGGTGGCTTGTTGGACGGAATTACTTTCAGTTGTATGAGTTTATATAAAAGAATTCCTGTGGCTGATAAGAACCTTTTGAGGGTAGGTCCAATCACGCTCTTTAATGAACCCAGAATATTTGTTCTTATTAACCACAAATTAGTTGGATTAAAACATAGGGAGAGAAAGGAGGACCCACAAGGGAGGGAAGAAATGTATTTGTGAGAAATTTTCTCTGAATCCCAAGTGAGGTCCATAAATCTTCACTGTCCCAGAGCAGCATGCTTTGAAATCAGGGCTGGAGGAGATGACCCCAAAGGTTAATTAATGTCACACTGAGATTTTACGACATGCCCTAGCTTCCTCCCAGAGATTCTGCCCCCTGGCAAAGTGTGACCTCAGGATGCAGTCTCAAGTCATCCCAATACTTTCATTTTTTCCTAGTTATATTCTAGGCAGTGACTCTATTTCTCAAAATTTGGGTATATGTGCCTTATATAAAGACAGTAGTTTGGTAATGTAGTTTTTAATACTTATCTTTTTGTATTTTTTAAGATATTATGTTATTCTTATAGCAGAATTATGAGGGCTAGGTTTAATTCTTTAATTGAAGGAATGAATAACACATTTCTTCTTCCTTCTATCAGGCTATCTTTGAAGTTATATCCTCTGAACATTCATATTTACTCAGCTTGGAGATCTTGATACGAATGTTTAAAAATTCTAAAGCACTGAGTGATACGATGACCAAAACAGAGAGTCACCATCTTTTCTCCAATATTACAGATGTCTGTGAGGCAAGCAAAAAGTAAGTTCACTTTCGTTTGCCTTTGGTCATGCCAAGACATTACTTGTTAACAAACAGCTGCCTTATGTCAAAAGGAAGACATTTAGAGGTGTGAAGTCTCTCATTTGTTCAATTGGCGTTTATCTTTATTCCTTGAAATAAATTTTAAGATGTGTTTCAAGGTGTTGATGTATAGACAGATGCTAAGTGTGTAATTAATTGTCACAGAAGACAGTTATATCTAAGGTCTCTATATTCCTTCTCTTTCTCCCTATTTCTCCTTTTTCCCTTTTATTTTTCCTTTTTAATTATTGCCAATAATATAACAACATTAGTTGGAAGGAAACAAGGTAACTCACTATCAAACCATTCAAATACAGACATTATTTCTGTTTACATTTTCATAATAGTCTTGTCCTTGTTAAGATATGTATATATTATTTTTAAAATGCAGTCATAGTGACCATAACGATTTTTACAGATTTTCCCTATTTCACTTTCCATAAGCACTATTAGAAGAGTTTCCATTATTTTTATTTTATTTTATTTTTTTCGGTACGTGGGCCTCTCACTGTTGTGGCCTCTCCCGTTGCGGAGCACAGGCTCCGGACGCGCAGGCTCAGCGGCCATGGCTCACGGGCCCAGCCGCTCCGCGGCATGTGGGATCTTCCCGGACCAGGGCACAAACCCGTGTCCCCTGCATCGGCAGGCGGACTCTCAACCACTGCGCCACCAGGGAAGCCCTCCATTATTATTCTTAATGAGTGCAGAAAGCTCAGTTTGTACACCAGTGGTGAGCTCTTCTGTCCTTCCGAGGGAACTACACAGCCTGTACTGGAGCCATGTGCCAGCAGTGTTGAGCCACCCGAGGTGCCATTTTGGTAGATCAAAATGGATTGAATATCAGCAGTTTTGTATGGCTGGGTCAAAGGTAGGTTTACTGTACAACTCATAGCTTAAGCTTCAAGGCTCCTCATTTGCAAGGGCACCTTTTAAATATTTGCTTTTGTGCCTAATTTTTTCTTAGAGGGCCTCCAAATTGTACAGGCTTCAGGGCCCACAAAAAACAGGATCTGTCCCTGGGGTGAGTGCCCCTTGTGAATCTGGATGTTGTTCATTTGTCACTTTAGGGAAAATCCAAGTGGGCAGTGACGGTAACACGTTTGTATCCCTGGCTCCATCGCTGTGTGCAGGTAGATTTTCCTTTTGAACTGCAAGATTGAAAATCTGTGCTGAACAGGTTAGCATGTGAGTTGGGGCCACTGCAGAGATGCAATTTGTGGTCAGATCAGCGAGCTCTCCCAATATTTTATGGTAGTGACACAACTTCAGAAGTCAGATTCTGCCACAAGAAAAGATCTTGACAATCCTATTACTGGCGTGGATACTTACAAATATGTGTCCAGAGGACCTGCTGGGCCTTAGAGAACAGGGGCCTGTGGTGTGCAGGTGGTGACACACACTGCAGCTTGGAAGTCTTTTTTCAGAAGCTGGATCATTGCTTGTGTTCAACCTATTGGGTTTTTTTTGGTACCAGTCTTGCCCATTTTGGTAAGAGAAATGAAAAATCTCCTTTCTCCCGTTGGTGAAGGGGAAAGAGCAAGGGCCTTAGATGGTGTGTCCCTGTTCAACAGGTATTCAGATTTCAAAATGAGTCTGTTTCATTTTAACTTGTACTTTGGTTTAACTACGAAAATAAATCTCCATGTTAGATATATCGCTATAAAGAATTATTTCTGTTTTGATAACCATAAAATGTAAGTTATGATTTTAATTAGAATATGTTTCCTGAAAACCATGGTGGCATGTTTTTCACTCCTCTCTGGAATTGTTCTTTGAATCGTGTGGCCATCAGTCCACTTCTCATAGCGTATAAATGACTCTAGAGAAAGCTGTTAGTTCTGACTGTTGAGTAGCAGTGGTTCTTGAACAGAGTATGTTTTGGGTCCTAAGAGTCTTTGGGCCTCGGCAGCACTGCTCGTGTACCAGGCATGCTTCAGAAGGAGCCTGGGCCCCAGCAATCACATCTTGTCTTGGTAGTTGGTTAACCTTGAGAAGGTTGCTAAACGTCTCCAACTCATTTCTTAGATATAAAATGGGGATAAAAACCATAATTGGTTAACCCTGAAATAAGTCATTTTATTTAAATTATAGATGAAAATTTTATTATTTTAATTTCACTCATTTACAAAATATAAATCTCTTATGATTTTATTTAAATGTTTTCATTTCTGTAGTAACTTAAAATAAGAGGCTATTCTGGACATTTTTTCCATTTTTCATTTTTAAAACAAAACTCAAACTTCTCGGCCTGCATTATGATAAAGAAAGAAATATCTTTATCCTTTACATTTTTTGTTTTGTTTTTATTTGAAATACAGTGTTTTAATTTGGAGAGATGCCTATGTAATATTTGATCTCTGTTATATTCCAACTAAGAATGATCAGCTTCTGCATGGTAATCCTGTGTCTGTATCATAATAACTTACATTACAAAAGTTTATTGAAGTTTGAAATACTCATTTCAGATACAGCCTTTTTAAAATTCAAAGTTCTCAGAAGATTTACAAAACCTATTTCATTATGTAAAGCCTGCTTGTTGAATTTCCAGCATTTGGGCTCCAAGAGTGACTGACTCTCAAGTGGTAATGCCTTCATGTGCTACCCATGAAAGAGTTTCCAGTCTTAAGAAATCATAAAATTTTCATTTTTTTTCTTGAATAAACAAACGATCAGGGTCTGAATTAAGTACTGACTAAGTGGGGCATTGTTAAGTGTGGTATAATCAAGACTATGTTCATTGCTTTACTTTTACCTGATGAAAAATTGCAGCTATAGGTGGCGGGATATTCAGTGGAGGCTGAGCTCACAACATGCTCAGCATTTGACTTAACAATGTGATGTCTGGTCCTCTTTACAGTGGCTCAGGTTCTTCACTGTTTTCCAGTAAATGTCGCCAAGAAGCCCTTATGTGTAAGAGGATGCTATATGAAAACGAACAGGCAGGGACAAGGTCATTCTGATTCTGGGTGTGTGCATTTATCAGTGGATGCTCCTACTGAATTCTTTCCTGCTTTATAAAGAATTGTTCATTGCAGTCATCACTTGTGGAGCCTCCTATTCTGCCAGATGCCTGGATTCTAGAGCATTTCAGCTGGTGGCATCTGCCCTGTGGCTCTTGGTCCTCAGGGGCCAGTGGCGGCCAGTGGAACATCCCCGGTGTGTGTGCAGAGGCATCCTGGGGCAGGGCACTTACTCGAAATGGGCAGGTTTGGGTCATGCTAGAGGTTATGGGCCTAGGGCCCCTGGTGAGAATCACAGGTGAGGATGAGAGAAGATGGTAGTGGCCTTTGTGTGCCTGCTGAGGAGTTTTTACTGTTTACTGAAGGCTGGGTGGACACAGTGGGCAATTAAGTAGGGGACTGACGTGGTGGTCTGGGAGATGACAGTAGAATGATGTTTGCATAAGAGAGGAGGTGAAGATGGTGAAAGGTTTGGGGCCATTGCAGTAACACAGCCAGAGATGATGGGAATCCTATAGGAGTCCTAAGAGGAAGGACTTGAAGGATATTTAGAACCTGCAATCCTGAGGACTTGGCAAGAGAGAGGGAGGAGTTTTGTTTACCTCCCAGTGTCTGCCTGGTTGACTGTGGATGGTGGTTGTATTATCCAGGGTGTAAGAGAAACAGGTTGGGGCTTAATGAGGGAGATAAGGAATTCAATTTGGGGCAAGTTTGAAATGACTGTGGAGCATGAGGGGAAGGTGTTTAGTTGAAAGGAGAAAAAGATTAGAATTCCAGAAAAATCTTGACTTGAATGTAGATTTGAGTCATGTACGTTCTTGGCACAGTGGGTTTAAGTGAGATACTAGAGCTTGTAAGTGATGGTTTTTAAGTGGTGGTGGTGGAACTGGTGGTGGTTGTGTTTGCCTCCTGGGGGCATTTGGAATGTGTTTTCGGTTGCCCCAGTGACCTGGAGACTCTATTGGCATTAGTAGGTGGGGGCCAGAGGTGCCAGACGTCCTACAAGTGGTTGAACTGCCCTAGACAAGCATGAATTGTCCCACCCAAATGCCCGTTGTGTCCTCCTTGAGATGCACAGATCGAGCAAAAAGAAAAAGAAAACCAAGGTCAGAATTTTGGCACAGAAACATTTAAGGAGACTACATCAGGGGCGTGGGGGACAAAATTGAAGCAAATAGGGTAAGAACTACTGCCAGGACCTTTCTCAGGCCCCTTGGCTGTGGAAGGTTTGCCCCTGTCTTTAATGCCTTCCTGTCACCCCCTGTGTCAGTGCCATGGGCAAGGCAGCTGTTTGCTTTGTAATCTTCTTTAAAGGCATATGCGGGGAGGCAGCTGGAACCCTACTGGTTCTGTATTTGACCCCTCCTACAAAGAGTGCGGCCTTTTCTTTTTCTTGGGATGATTAGAACTAAATCCTCCTAAGTTCAGGCAGTCCCAGTATGCCTTTGACCTCCCAGCTCTGGACCTACTTCCTTCTACCTTTGACTGTTTTAACTTCCCTCTGACTCAAATGCATGAAATCTCCCTGGAGTCATGGTCTCTCTGTCTTTTAAGGCCAAAAGATGTCCTGAAAACCTAATCATCCCATGACAAAAGGGGAGTATTAGATATCTTTTGTTTAGAAATGAATAGGCTTAATTCATAAATAAACAGCACACATTGTATATGCTTTGCCTATTTGCATATATCCTTTGATTATATTTTTGTTCTGCTTTTACATATCTGTGTTCATTTAGAATAATTTATAGATAGTTGCCATATTAATAGAAAAAGACCTATAAGTATGATTAATTTTCATGAATTAGCAACAGAATATGATCTTATTCAGAATTTCCACTTGTTTTTAAATTTAAGATCTATTGATGGTAAAAGACTGATACTATGGAAAGGAGATTGCCTTTTGTATAAGACTGAATATTAATCCCACTGCTGTGTTTAGAAACATTAAGGTATAAGTAAGGTCTTTTGTATTAAAGTGTTTTCTGCAAAATGAAAACTAGATGAACCTCTGTTTTGATGTTTTATAAAAGGATGTTTTTAATCTTTTTTTTTTACATCTTTATTGGAGTATAATTGCTTTACAATGGTGTGTTAGTTTCTGCTTTATAACAAAGTGAATCAGTTATACATATACATATGTTCCCATATCTCTTCCCTCTTGCGTCTCCCTCCCTCCCACCCTCCCTATCCCACCCCTCCAGGCAGTCACAAAGCACTAAGCTGATCTCCCTGTGCTATGCGGCTGCTTCCCACTAGCTATCTACCTTACGTTTGGTAGTGTATCTATGTCCATGCCTCTCTCTCGCTTTGTCACAGCTTACCCTTCCCGCTCCCCATATCCTCAAGTCCATTCTCTAGTAGGTCTGTGTCTTTATTCCTCTCTTACCCCTAGGTTCTTCATGACATATTTTTTTCTTAAATTCTATATATATGTGTTAGCATACGGTATTTGTCTTTCTCTTTCTGACTTACTTCATTCTGTATGACAGACTCTAGGTCTATCCACCTCATTACAAATAGCTCAATTTCGTTTCTTTTTATGGCTGAGTAATATTCCATTGTATATATGTGCCACATCTTCTTTATCCATTCATCCGATGATGGACACTTAGGTTATTTCCATCTACGGGCTATTGTAAATAGAGCTGCAATGAACATTTTGGTACATGACTCTTTTTGAATTATGGTTTTCTCAGGGTATATGCCCAGTAGTGGGATTGCTGGGTCATATGGTAGTTCTATTTGCAGTTTTCTAAGGAACCTCCATACTGTTCTCCATAGTGGCTGTACCAATTCACATTCCCACCAGCAGTGCAAGAGTGTTCCCTTTTCTCCACACCCTCTCCAGCATTTATTGTTTCTAGGTTTTTTGATTATGGCCATTCTGACCGGTGTGAGGTGATATCTCATTGTAGTTTTGATTTGCATTTCTCTAATGATTAATGATGTTGACCATTCTTTCATGTGTTTGTTGGCAGTCTGTATATCTTCTTTGGAGAAATGTCTGTTTAGGTCTTCTGCCCATTTTTGGATTGGGTTGTTTGTTTTTTTGTTATTGAGCTGCATGAGCTGCTTATAAATTTTGGAGATTAATCCTTTGTCAGTTGCTTCATTTGCAAATATTTTCTCCCATTCTGAGGGTTGTGTTTTGGTCTTGTTTATGGTTTCCTTTGCTATGCAAAAGCTTTGAAGTTTCATTAGGTCCCATTTGTTTATTTTTATTTCCATTTCTCTAGGAAGTGGGTCAAAAAGGATCTTGCTATGATTTATGTCATAGAGTGTTCTGCCTATGTTTTCCTCTAAGAGTTTGATAGTTTCTGGCCTTACATTTAGGTCTTTAATCCATTTTGAGCATATTTTTGTGTATGGTGTTAGGGAGTGATCTAATCTCATACTTTTACATGTACCTGTCCAGTTTTACCAGCACCACTTATTGAAGAGGCTGTCCTTTCTCCACTGTACATTTCTGTCTCCTTTATCAAAGATAAGGTGACCATATGTGCGTGGGTTTGTCTCTGGGCTTTCTATCCTGTTCCATTGATCTAACTTTCTGTTTTTGTGCCAGTACCATACTGTCTTGATTACTGTAGCTTTGTAGTATAGTCTGAAGTCAGGGAGCCTGATTCCTCCAGCTCCGTTTTTCTTTCTCAAGATTGGTTTGGCTATTCGGGGTATTTTGTGCTTCCATACAAGTTGTGAAATTTTTTGTTCTAGTTCTGTGAAAAATGCCAGTGGTAGTTTGATAGGGATTGCATTGAATCTGTAGATTGCTTTGGGTAGTAGTCATTTTCACAATGTTGATTCTTCCAATCCAAGAACATGGTATATCTCTCCATCTATTTGTATCATCTTTAATTTCTTTCATCAGTGTCTTATAATTTTCTGCATACAGGTCTTTTGTTTCCTTAGGTAGGTTTATTCCTAGATATTTTATTCTTTTTGTTGCAGTGGTAAATGGTATTGTTTTCTTGATTTCACTTTCAGATTTTTCATCATTAGTATATAGGAATGCCAGAGATTTCTGTGCATTAATTTTGTATCCTGCTACTTTACCAAATTCATTGATTAGCTCTAGTAGTTTTCTGGTAGCATCTTTAGGATTCTCTATGTAGAGTATCATGTCATCTGCAAACAGTGACAGTTTTACTTCTTCTTTTACGATTTGGATTCCTTTTATTTCCTTTTCTTCTCTGATTGTTGTGGCTAAAACTTCCAAAACTATGTTGAATAAGAGTGGTGAGAGTGGGCAACGTTGTCTTGTTCCTGATCTTAGTGGAAATGGTTTCTGTTTCTCACCACTGAGGACGATGTTGGCTGTGGGTTTGTCATATATGGCCTTTATTATGTTGAGGAAAGTTCCCTCTGTGCCTACTTTCTACAGGGTTTTTATCATAAATGGGTGTTGAATTTTGTCGAAAGCTTTTTCTGCATCTATGGAGATGATCATATGGTTTTTCTCCTTCAATTTGTTAATATGGTGTATCACGTTGATTGATTTTCCTATATTGAAGAATCCTTGCATTCCTGGAATGAACCCCACTTGATCATGGTGTATGATCCCTTTAATGTGCTGTTGGATTCTGTTTGCTAGTATTTTGTTGAGGATTTTTGCATCTATGTACATCAGTGATATTGGCCTGTAGTTTTCTTTCTTTGTGACATCCCTGTCTGGTTTTGATATCAAGGTGATGGTGGCCTCGTGGAATGAGTTTGGGAGTGTTCCTCCCTCTGCTATATTTTGGAAGAGTTTGCTAAGGATAGGTGTTAGCTCTTCTCTAAATGTTTGATATAATTCGCCTGTGAAGCCATCTGGTCCTGGGCTTTTTTGTTCGTTGGAAGAGTTTTAATCACAGTTTCAATTTCAGTGCTTGTGATTGGTCTGTTCATATTTTCTATTTCTTCCTGATTCTGTCTTGGCAGGTGGTGCCTTTCTAAGAATTTGTCCATTTCTTCCAGGTTGTCCATTTTATTGGCATAGAGTTGCTTGTAGTAATCTCTCATGATCTTTTGTATTTCTGCAGTGTCAATTGTTACTTCTCCTTTTTCATTTCTAATTCTATTGATGTGAGTCTTCTCCCTTTTTTTCTTGATGAGTCTGGCTAATGGTTTATCAATTTTGTTTATCTTCTCAAAGAAGCAGCTTTTAGTTTTATTGATCTTTGCTATCGTTTCCTTCATTTCTTTTTCATTTACTTCTGATCTGATCTTTATGATTTCTTTCCTTCTGCTAACTTTGGGGTTTTTTTGTTCTTCTTTCTCTAATTGCTTGAGGTGCAAGGTTAGGTTGTTTATTCGAGATGTTTCCTGTTTCTTAAGGTAGGATTGTATTGCTATAAACTTCCCTCTTAGAACTGCTTTTGCTGCGTCCCATAGGTTTTGGGTCGTCGTGTCTCCATTGTCATTTGTTTCTAGGTATTTTTTGATCTCCTCTTTGATTTCTCCAGTGATCACTTCGTTATTAAGTAATGTATTGTTTAGCCTCCATGTGTTTGTATTTTTTACAGATCTTTTCCTGTAATTGATATCTAGTCTTACAGTGTTGTGGTCAGAAAAGATACTTGATACAATTCCAATTTTCTTCAATTTACCAAGGCTTGATTTGTGACCCAAGATATGATCTGTCCTGGAGAATATTCCATGAGCACTTGAGAATAATGTGTATTCTGTTGTTTTTGGATGGAATGTCCTATAAATATCAATTAAGTCCATCTTGTTTAATGTATCATTTAAAGCTTGTGTTCCCTTATTTATTTTCATTTTGGATGATCTGTCCATTGGTGAAAGTGAGGTGTTAAAGTCCCCCACCATGAATGTGTTACTGTCGATTTCCCCTTTTATGGCTGTTAGTATTTGCCTTACGTATTGAGATGCTCCTATGTTGGGTGCATAAATATTTACAATTGTTATATATTCTTCTTGGATTGATCCTTTGATCATTATGTAGTGTCCTTCTTTTTCTCTTCTATTAGTCTTTATTTTAAAGTCTATTTTGTCTGATATGAGAATCGCTACTCCAGCTTTTTTTTGATTTCCATTTGCATGAAAAGTGTTTTTCCATTCCCTCACTTTCAGTCTGTATGTGTCCCTAGGTCTGAAGTGGGTCTCTTGTAGACAGCATATATACGGGTCTTGTTTTTGTATCCATTCAGCCGGTCTCTGTGTTTTGATTGGAGCATTTAATCCATTTATATTCAATTTAATTATCGGTATGTATGTTCCTGTTACCATATTCTTAATTGTTTTGGGTTTGTTTTTGTAGGTCGTTTCGTTCTTTTGTGTTTCCTGCCTAGAGAAGTTCCTTTAGCATTTGTTGTAAAGGTGGTTTGGTGGTGCTGAACTCTCTCAGCTTTTGCTTGTCTGTAAAGGGTTTAATTTCTCCATCAAATCTGAATGAGATCCTTGCTGGGTAGAGTAAACCTTGTTGAAGGTTTTTGTCCTTCATCACTTTTAATATGTCCTGCCAGTCCCTTCTGGCTTGCAGAGTTTCTGCTTAAAGATCAGCTGTTAACCTTATGGGGATTCCCTTGTGTGTTATTTGTTGTTTTTCCCTTGCTGCTTTTAATATGTTTCCTTTGTATTTAATTTTTGACAGTTTGATTAATATGCGTCTTGGTGTATTTCTCCTTGGATTTATCCTGTATGGGACTCTCTGTGCTTCCTGGACTTGATTAACTATTTCCTTTCCCATATTAGGGAAGTTTGAAAGTATAATCTCTTCAAATATTTTCTCAGTCCCTTTCTTTTTCTCTTCTTCTTCTGGAACCCCTATAATTCGAATGTTGGTGTGTTTAATGTTGTCCCAGAGGTCTCTGAGACTGTCCTCAGTTCTTTTCATTCTTTTTTCTTTATTCTGCTCTGCAGTAGTTATTTCCACTATTTTATCTTCCAGGTCACTTATCCGTTCTTCTGCCTCAGTTATTCTGCTACCGATCTCATCTAGAGTATTTTTAATTGCATTTATTATTGTTCATCGTTGCTTGTTTCATTTTTAGTTCTTCTAGGTCCTTGTTAAATGTTTCTTGTATTTTGTCCATTTTGTTTCCAAGATTTTGGATCATCTTTACTGTCATTATTCTGAATTCTTTTTCAGGTAGACTGCCTATTTCCTCTTCATTTGTTAGGTCTGGTGGGTTTTTATCTTGCTCCTTCATCTGCTGTGTGTATTTCTGTCTTCTCATTTTGCTTATCTTACTGTGTTTGGGGTCTCCTTTTTGCAGGCTGTAGGTTCGTAGTTCCCGTTGTTTTTGGTGTCTGTCCCCAGTGGCTAAAGTGGTTCATTGGGTTGTGTAGGCTTCCTGGTGGAGGGGACTAGTGCCTGTGTTTTGGTGGATGAGGCCGGATCATGTCTTTCTGGTGGGCAAGTCCACGTCTGTTGGTGTGTTTTGGGGTGTCTGTGGACTTATTATGATTTTAGGCAGCCTCTCTGCTAATGGGTGGGGTTGTGTTCCTGTCTTGCTAGTTGTTTGGCATAGGACGTCCAGCACTGTAGCTTGCTGGTCGTTGAGTGAAGCTGGGTGTTGGCGTTGAGATGGAGATCTCTGGGAGATTTTTGCCATTTTATATTATGTGGAGCTGGGAGGTCTCTTGTGGACCAGTGTTCTGAAGTTGGCTCTCCCACCTTAGAGGCACAGCACTGACTCCTGGCTGCAGCACCAAGAGCCTTTCATCCACACGGCTCAGAATAAAAGGGAGAAAAAGTAGAAAGAAAGAATTAGTAGAAGAAGAAAGAAAGAAAGAAAGAAAGGAGGGAAGGAGGGAGGGAGGGAGGAGGGAACGAAGGAGGGAAGGGAGAAAAAAGAAAGAAAGAAGATAAAGTAAAATAAAGCAAGATAAAATAAAATAAAGTTATTAAAATAAAAAATAATTATTAAGAAAAAAAATTTTAAAAAAACAAAAAAACGGACAGATAGAACCCTAGGACAAATGGTGGAAGCAAAGCTATACAGACAAAGTCTCACACAGAAGCATACACATACACACTCACAAAAAGAGGAAAAGGGGAAAAAATCATAAATCTTGCTCCCAAAGTCCACCTCCTCAATTTGGGATGATTGGTTGTCTATTCAGGTGTTCCACAGATGCAGGGTACATCAAGTTGATTGTGGAGCTTTAATCCGCTGCTCCTGAGGCTGCTGGGAGCGATTTCCCTTTCTCTTCTTTGTTCTCACAGCTCCTGGGGCTCAGCTTTGGATTTGGCCCCGCCTCTGCGTGTAGGTCGCCGGAGGGCGTCTGTTCTTCGCTCGGACAGGACGGGGTTAAAGGAGCAGCTGATTCGGGGGCTCTGGCTCACTCAGGCCTGGGGGAGGGAGGGGTACGGATGCGCGGCGAGCCTGCGGTGGCAGAGGCCAGCATGACGTTGCACAGCCTGAGGCGCGCCGTGGGTTCTCCCGGGGAAGTTGTCCCTGGATCCCGGGACCCTGGCAGTGGTGGGCTGCACAGGCACCCGGGTGCCTCTGCAGCCCACCACTGCCAGGGTCCTGGGAGGGGAGATGTGGAGTGTGACCTGTGCTTGCACACAGGCTTCTTGGTGGCGGCAGCAGTGGCCTTAGCGTCTCACGGCCGCCTCTGGGGTCTGCGCTTTTATCCGCGGCTCTCACCCGTCTCTGGAGCTCCTTTAAGCAGCGCTCTTAATCCCCTTTCCTCGCGCATCAGGAAACAGAGGGAAGAAAAAGTCTCTTGCCTCTTCGGCAAGTCCAGACTTTTCCCTGACTCCCTTCCGGCTAGCTGTGGCGCACTAATCCCCTGCAGGCTGTGTTCACGCCATCAACCCCAGTCCTCTCCCGGCGCTCCAACCGAAGCCCAAGCCTCAGCTCCCAGCCCTGCCCGCCGCGGCGGGTGAGCTGACAAGCCTCTCGGGCTGGTGAGTGCAGGTCGGCACCGATCCTCTGTGCGGGAATCTCTCCACTTTGCCCTCCGCACCCCTGTTGCTGTGCTCTCCTCCATGGCTCCGAAGCTTCCCCCCTCCGCCACCCGCAGTCTCCGCCTGCGAAGGGGCTTCCTAGTGTGTGGAAACCTTTCCTCCTTCACAGCTCCCTCCCACTGGTGCAGGTCCCGTCCCTATTCTTTTGTCTCTGTTTATTCTTTTTTCTTTTGCCCCACCCAGGTACGTGGGGAGTTTCTTGCCTTTTGGGAAGTCTGAGGTCTTCTGCCAGTGTTCAGTGCGTGTTCTGTAGGAGTTCCACGTGTAGATGTATTTCTGGTGTATCTGTGGGGAGGAAGGTGATCTCTGCGTCTTACTCTTCTGCCATCTTCCCGGAAGCCTCTATGATAGTTTATTTATGAAGCTTTAAACTGCTAGTGTTGGAGGGTATCCTGCAGAGGTGGGAGGTGGCTGTGGTTCACCGCGGGGACAAGGACACTGGCAGCAGAAGTTCTCTGTTCTTAATCTTAATTCTGCGTTTTCATTCTAAATATCTAGATTATGCTAACAGTACTTCATTTGCATTTTTTCAATAATGGAATATACTGTTATTTGTGACCTCTGAAAATATGCTGCTAAAGAACTTTGCAAGATGCTTGTTTTTCTTGTTTCCATTACAAAGTTAAAATATTGGTATTTCTTTGGGAAGTAATTTAAAGCTAAAACTATGCTGTCTTCAGTTTCTGCAGAGCAAAATAAAAATATCCATCAATGTGCTTTTGTGTCCTGAGGAACTGAGTTTGTTCCCAACATATAATGAGCAGCTAATGCCAAATTCTCCAGTTTCTGCTTTGTGTGGAGGAGTAAGTTACAGTAATAGTAAACAGATAAAATGAGACTTACCCAGAACTTGCTTCTCCAGAAGATTCTTTTCCCTAATTTAATCAGATTATATTAAAATTGAAATATCATGGAACACTGGATACTGTTAATGCATGTTGTAATATTATTTTATAGAATGACTTCATATTATAAAAAATGACATTTTACTCAAATAATGGCACAACGTATCTGCATTCTAAAGTGTTTTCTCTGTTTGGTAATTAAAATTCTCAACTTTAATGCACTGATAGCAAACTTTCAGAAGTTTTGTAATATTAATATTAGCATTTCGTCTTTCCTGACTAGTTCGTAAAGCTAAATTTTAAAAGAAAAACATATTAAATTTAACTAGGCCAGAGAGTATGGAATTCCTTATGTTGTAGAACCTGTTTAATTTTTTTCCCTGAAGTAATGGCTGTTGCCATTGTTTCTCATTAGCAAATGTTCTTTGCTTTCACAATATCCAGTGTAAGTTTACCAAGTTTATTTGGTACCAACTTTACAAAGTTTATTTGGTAACTAAAGCAATTGCCCTATTTCACTTAATGTAACAGAGAAACTTTATTCTTTCTGAAACCAAACTTCTTTAGCTGACGTTTGAAAGACAGTGACATTCAGAAGCTACTCTTATGACATTCTTTGACATTTTCTCTATCCTGAGATGAATAAACAAAGAAGTTCATTTGAAATTCACCTCAAGAACACTACAGTAATGTGGGTATTTTAGTCTACCTTGTTCAGCTTTTACCAATAACTGGTGTCTGAAGTAATAAAGAAATAAGTTATTTAAGTATCATTTCAAGTAAAGAAAAGGCAACAAATGTTTTAATAACAGATGCAGTCCTTTTAGTTAAGACTGAAGGTAAGCGGGGGGGAGGGTGCATCTGAAATCTTTGTAAAAGTTAGTGCGAGACAGATGACTGGGTAGACACATGCCCTAATATTAATTCCCTTCTGAAATCCCATTAAAAATGATGGGATAGTCAATGCACAAAGGCACAAAAAGCTTTAAAAAATTAAACAAAAACAAGAAAAGAGACATCAGGAACAATATTTTGAAACCAGAGAAACATGAGTACTCTCTAAATATTTCAGGAAGTCTGAGAAAGTTTACCTCTAAATAGTTGGTAGTGAGGAAAGCCAAGAAGGAACCAGATTTAAACCCCAGAACCTCTGGAAGGTGCAGGAATTGATGAAGTTGGGGTAAAGGTGTGACTAAAAACATGAGTTTTTTGAAAGCCGGTTTGAGAAATAGGCAGAGCCCAGACCTTCTCTTCAGCACTGCACAGCTGGAGGACACCCTGCTTCACCCCAGCAGCGGGGCAAAATAGATGAACTCTGGACCAGGGGATCCAGCCCCAAGTGAGGAAGGGACCAACGTACAGCAAACAAGGATATAATGACGGTTGACACCTGAAGGCTTCTGCCCCAGTCTCCTCTTGGAACATTGGTAACCAGGCGTATGTGTAACCTTCACCCTATTTTTGTCAAATGGTGACTGGCATTCGTTCAAGTTAAGTGACATTTTATAATTTTCAACACTAGTATTTATATTTGAATATGTTATTAAGTTTTGTAGGAGTACAGCACAAATATATAAAACCTCAAACTTTAATAAATATATCCATTTCAATAACATGTTAGGTAAGTACTTATTAACCCTAAATCTTTTTTTTTTAACATTTTTATTGGGGTATAATTGCTTTACAATGGTGTGTTAGTTTCTGCTTTATAACAAATTGAATCAGCTATACATATACATATGTTCCCATATCTCTTCCCTCTTGCGTCTCCCTCCCTCCCACCCTCCCTATCCCACCCCTCCAGGCGGTCACAAAGCACCGAGCTGATCTCCCTGTGCTATGCGGCTGCTTCCCACTAGCTCTCTACCTTACTTAACCCTAAATCTTAAGTGTCTGCCTCTGTCTAATGGGGATGATAGTATATCTAACCCCCTAGGCTTGGTATAGAATTAAATGAGATAATACAGGTAGAGGGCTTAGCACAGCACTTGGTAAACTCTCAAATTGCAGTGGTTTTGTTGATATCGTTACTGTCATTTTGATAATCTAAATCTGGTATTCTGAAATATCTCTGGATTTTGTGTTTATTCACTTTGGTGTGTATGTCCTCTAGATTAGCCTCGGCTGGCATTGGTCTAGGACTAGGTTAGAGAACAGGTCTTGTTTTATAAAGACCCTCGCGCGCGTTGGTTTGCATGAGTTTGTATTTAAAGATGACTGTGGCAAGTTTTATGACACTGTAGCGATCGTCTTTATTTTGACTTTGAATGAAGTAAAAAAAAAAAAAAAAAGGGTTCTTCCCTAATCATAAAGTGTATTAGTCATGACTTAGTGTAGGACTAAAACCTGTGCTGTTTGCTTCCTCCCAGCCTGGTGTTTGCTTGTGAGTGGTAGATTCCTTCAAAACAGGCCCTGACATGCTCCAGCTGCCAACTGGGCCATTTTCCTGGTTATTTTTTTGCAGACATTTGGGCCATTACATGCTTTTTTGCCTTTTTGCATTGCTTTTGCAGGCTCCAAGAGTCTGTGGATTTTGAGTTGTCACATGGAGATTTAAACTTGGGTAATGATCCTGGTTGGGACAGATGAAAGTGTTACCAAGCTTAGTCATTAACTGTTATCCATCTTAAACTAGAGTAGAAGTTTGTGGAAAAAGAAACAAGGGCTGGGGTTTAGTTGCGGTATTTCATCTGCACTGCATTTGCAGCTGTGGATTTTGAACCATTACATGGATTTTTGACTCTGCCAGTTGTAAGTTAAACAAGCGCAGGACCACACAGTTTTTCTGGCTGATGGGAAAGACTTTAATGTAAACTTTGTGATTTAGCCAAGTTAAATCTAGCACTTGATTTAAGAACAAGGAAGATGGTTGATGAATTAAGTTTCAAAAGCAAGCTCTTTCAAGCTTTCTGATTGCTTGTTTATTGTGAGATGTTGTCTCTGATTGCTATGCATTAATCTTTAGCCTCTGGACATCAATTTTGTGTTTTTCCAGCACTTTTCATATTTCATCTGATTTAATCCTTTAGAGCATCCTGCAGTGTACCATCATTTCCCTTTTGCAGGTGAGACTGAGACCCCAATTAATTATATGAACTTGTTTAAGATCATTTGCTTAAATGGAATTGAAACTGGTGAGGTTTTTTTTTTTTGCCGTACGTGGGCCTCTCACTGCCGCGGCCTCTCCTGCCGCGGAGCACCCGGACGCGCAGGCTCAGCGGCCATGGCCCACAGACCCAGCCGCTCCGCGGCATGTGGGATCTTCCTGGACCGGGGCACGAACCCGTGTCCCCTGCATCGGCAGGTGGACTCTCAACCACTGCGCCACCAGGGAAGCCCTACTAGTGAGTTTTTTGATTCTTCAGAATGAACTCTCCTAGACCATGTTTGCAAAAATACACAAGTTTTAAGTACAGTTAAGATTTCAGCCTAAAGGGGCTTCCCTGGTGGCGCAGTGGTTGAGAATCTGCCTACCAATGCAGGGGACACGGGTTCGAGCCCTGGTCTGGGAAGGTCCCACATGCCGCGGAGCAACTGGGCCCGTGAGCCACAATTACTGAGCCTGCGCATCTGGAGCCTGTGCTCCGCAACAAGAGAGGCCACAATAGTGAGAGGCCCGCGCACAGCGATGAAGAGTGGCCCCCACTTGCCACAACTAGAGAAAGCCCTCGCACAGAAACGAAGACCCAACACAACCATAAATAAATAAAATTTAAAAAAAAAAAAAAAAAAAAAAAAAAGATTTCAGCCTAAAGAACTAAATTTCAGTTTAGGCTTCTGTTAAGGATTACTCACCTGGAAAAGAATTAGGATTTGCTCTTTTTGATGTACATCACCCATGAAGCGAGTCATGGAGAGTGATTAGACTCTTATCTCATATTTGAAAGTCTTTGACCCTTTAGAATGTGGAGACCTTAAAAGCAAAGAGCAGCTAGTTTTCTGACACAGCTCCGTGGCATGTCATAGACATCATTGTCTCGTCATTTCCCTGTGGACATGGTTCCCTAAGTGAAGGATATTTTCCAGTTTCTTTATCATAAGCAGTCTCTGAATGTGTCTCCATGGTTGAAGTATTGCAATATTCTCTAGAAATAAGCCAATTGATTATGAAAGTGCCGTATGTAATTCCTATCTCATCAGATGCCCTAACGTTCAACGCTATAGTAAAATTAAAAAGACATCCACGTTGCTTATAGTAAACTCCTTAAACTACTTTTACAGTGATTTGAGGAAGAAAAGAAAATGCATGTTTGAGAAGTGCTGACTGAATTCACATTATAATCTTCTGCGTCTTTGAAAAATCTAATGTTTCCAAAATAAACTTTCGTGGAAAGTGAGTTTGCAAGTCTCTCTTAGGACTTAAATGAAAGAATTCTTTATCCCTTAGTTGGTAATGTAAATACTGAGAAACCTTATGGCAAAATGTTTTATTTTTGAAAATGTCAACTTTGTGTTAAACGCTGTGAAAATATGATTTTATTTAAAAATTCTGAAATCACTTTCCATATGCTAAGAAGACAGGTGAATACAGTTTTAAATATTAATTCAGTATATTATTACCATACTCTGAGTCTAACTTTTTAAGAATGTGGAGTAAATCATACAAGCCTTGTGATTTTAGATTTTACAAGTATATTTATAGAAAAATGTCTTGAGGAAAATGTGTGTCACGAGTGGTATTTGTTAAAGAATTTACCCGATACTTTATCTATACAGTGTTTTCTTTGGATTTCAAACAGGTTTCAGGAAATGATTTGAACTTGGAAAAAAGTTTGGTGGAAAGGTTCCATAGAAATGTCAAGATTGGCTAAGATTGACCTCGTCACTTGTGGGGGGATTCAAACAAAAGTCCCTTTGTAGCAAGAAAACTGTCTCTGTATCGGGAGTTCATTGGAATTTCTTTTCTAGCAGAGAAGTGATATGAGCAACCAGAACAGGGCACAATAGTAGTGTTTGTGTTTATCTGCTGAAGTTGTCCCGCCGTTGTAACTCCTACTTCTTCTCTTCCATCGTGTGTATGTTTGATGTCCGACACTTAGTTATATACATACTTAAGGTATGCATTTGTGTATATACGTAGATATCTTTGAAAAATCTGCCAGGAATAAGATGTTTTCCAGGACATCTTTGATAGCCGTTCTCAACAAGTTGAAATTTTACTTGAGTCTGTCCTGTTGAAAAGAGATCAGAAATGATTAAACCGTGAAATCATTCTCTTGGATTTCACTAAGTAACATTAAGTTAAAAATCTTCAGGAGGAAAGATTTTTAAACACCTATATACCAAAATAGAGTTACAGGTGTAGAAAATAAACTATGTTTACTGGGGGATAAGTGGGGGGAGGGATAAATCGGGAGATTGGGATAGACATATACACACTTTTAAGTATAAAATAGATAACTAATGAGGACCTACTGTAAAACACAGGGAACTATACTCAATACTCTGTAATGGCCTATAATGGGAAAATAATTTTAAAAAGAGTGGATATATATATTTGTATAACAGATTGACTTTG
This sequence comes from Aethalodelphis obliquidens, assembly GCF_003676395.1. Classification (NCBI taxonomy): domain Eukaryota; kingdom Metazoa; phylum Chordata; class Mammalia; order Artiodactyla; family Delphinidae; genus Aethalodelphis; species Aethalodelphis obliquidens. The sequence goes on along the minus strand of NW_020838025.1, from coordinate 1,086,964 downwards.
CTGTACACCTGAAACTAACATAGCATTGTAAATCAACTATACCCCAATAAATTTTTTTTAAAAATCTATATGATTTACCTATCTTATCTTTAGTTTTTGAAACATCTGATAGAGTCATTTGAGAATTCATGTTTTGTGGGTTTTAAAACACATTAAATTTGGGCTGAGTTTGGTTTACCTTGTTTGTGTTTATGCTGTCCCTGGGGGTCACTTGTATTGAAATGCCTTCTGTTTTGAACCTTTGGTTATCCCTTTATCCCTTTTTCTTTTTTAGTCTTCCTGGCCAGTATCCAGTTTACTTCCACAAAATAGCTTTTGTGATCAGAATGTAATTTTATTAATTTAGAATATCAGAATTTTACCGATTTATTAATAAATTTAAAGATGAGAGTATCATTTTATTCATGTTTCTGAGAGGTATACTAAGTGATTTTCTGCTTTTGGCTCCCTTTCCAATTTAGGGAGGAGGGAAAATATAATTCTTTAGACTCCAAACACTCCAAACACTGCATACTGTTGAATAAAATGTACTCTTCTGGACTGTCTGAAGACCCTGTATTTGGAAACTTAGATGTTCAAATTGCAGAAACTTTGGCTTGCCTTTGACTGTTTTATTGCAGAATTTCTTGGCATGAACTTATCGCCAACTTTGAACACTAGTTTTCATTGATCACATTTCTCTTTCCTGAGACCAGAGCAAGGAATTCTCCTAATCTCATCTTTAGGAAGATCACTTCATCCCTTTGCATATCAGTTGCTAAGTGATCACCGAGCTATTGGTGATCAGAATAACGAAAGAATCTAAAACCAGGGCTCTGGGGTCCTTGCCTACTGTGAGTTTGTTATCACCAGCTCACGCTGAAGAATTACTTATTCCGACCAGTGCTTTTTCTACACAGTATATTCTCTCTACAGCATATGAACTCAGGCAAGTCGGTCTCACGGAGGGTGGACTTTGCAAATGCCACCTTAGGCTCAGAAATCTGACTTCCATCAGAGCCTGGATATGGTTAAAGCCTTTTGGGGATGGTATGAAAAAATGCAGCTGTACATGTTGCCAGTCCTTTTTTTTTTTTTTTTTTTTAAATGCCGGGAAGGTTGGCTGGAGGAAGTAAAGATGTGAAGAACCCTCTAATAGGAGGATAATGTATGAAAACAGTTTTCTGAAGGTGAACATCCAAACTATGAAAAACAGATGGGGCAGGGCTGTCTTCTCCTTCCTCTGGGAACTGTTGAACACTGTATTGGAGGAAATGGGGAATGGCATTTTGATAATCTTAGTGGCTGTGTTTCTTTTAACAAGCCTAGAATTGAGTGGTAGGCAGAGCTTGACATAGGGAGCTCCTGACTTGTCTAGAGCCGCTTTGGTCCATTTGAAATACCTGTTTTTCCCTTGTGAGGTCTGTATGTCCTTGTCAAGGGCTGGCTTGCTGTTGATTCCTGTGGAGGAGGCCGCTCCACTTTAATCCAAGAGACAGTGGGTGAGACACCCCATCCACCACTGCCCCAAATAATACATAACCTGGTGAAGAATTCGACTTCTGCCAAAGCGTATGCAGTGAAAAGTCCCCCAGTACATCTGGTTTGTGATGTAGCTTCCAGAGATGTCCTCTGCATATATAAGTATGATTTTTAAACTACAATTGTATCCATTTTTTCTCTTCCTATACTCCCCAAAATATGCCAGGATGTCCTCAATCTAGCTTCTTCTATTTAGGCACTTTAAGTGAGTGGTTCCACATGAGTTGTGGAATTTATTTTCTTGGGGAAACAGTCATTATTCTGAATATGAGATTTTTTATTGAGCATTACATCTTTGTTCTTTAATAAAATATTTTAGGGTGAGTTTTTCAGTGTAATTTGTAGGAGACCTACTGTGTACCAGGCAGTGTGCTAGGCACTGGAAATACAACAGTGAAGATGACAGGCAAGACCCCCCCGTCCTGGTGATCTAGCGGGGTAAACGCACATGGTACAGGTGCCTGAGAACAGGGTACCCCTCAAAGCAGGACCAGATCTGGGGAACTGGGGCAGTGTTTTTCCTCTAACTCTTAATTACTTGTCTTTCCTTATGCTCCCTCATCAGATTAAGCTCATAAGATTAATGGTCTTTAGTAGATTTCTATTTTAATTTAGATACGATTGACATATAACATTCGTTTCAGATATAAAATGTAATGATTTGATATTCGTATATACTATTGCAAAATGATCATCACAATAAGTCTAGTTAAGATCCATCACCATGCACAGTAATAAAATTTTTTTCTTGTGATGAAAATGTGTAAGAGCTATACTCTTAGCAACTATCAAAAATACAATAAAGTATTGTTAACTATAGTCCCCAAGCTGTACTTTATTAACAGATGTTTTAGTTCAAATGTAATTCTGTCTCGTTTCTATTTGTGGAAATCGCACACTAGTCATTTGTTGTTAATTAATTTATATTTGCAAGTAACTTCATTAGATGGGCAATTGGGATGTGTGGAGTGGAGCTTAAGACACTAACATTTCTGCAACATAATTGGTCATTTAACGACAATACAAAGATTTTCTTTTGAAGAATAATGGAGCCTGGGTTATGTCTCGGTTCAAAATACTAAACGTACTTCTAGTTTGAGTGCATAATTCTTTGATTTCCTTGCCCTGAATTATTTATAAATCTGGGAGATATGGATGCCTTCAGTTAATCTAGCTTAAGGGAAAGTCATCTTATTTATGCTTCAGGTTTACTAAGCACTCCTTTTTCATCATGTCCTTACGTAACATTTGGTTTTGTTAAAATTTCTCATGATTACTGTCTTATTTATAAAAATTCAGGTAACTTATTTGAAATGAGACAGAAAGTGTAAAACCTGTCAATCGTGTTAGCTTGGCTAAGAGATAGCTCACCTGCTGTTAATTTATTTCTCATAGTAAACACTGTGGTACAGCTGAGCTCGGTTTACTCTTTTATTTTGTCTTGTGACTAACTATTTCCATGGAATTTTGGGATGGAGAGGGAGCTTAGAGGCCATCTATCCCATTCTGGGACTTACAGACAGTACCCAGGCCTCACAGCTAATTAGAATCAGAGCTAAGGCTAGAACCTAGGACTTCTGACCCTTGGTTCATTGGATATTTCATTGTGGTTTTAATAAGTTATATATTTACATGGCTTAAAAGTACAACCATATCAAATGATATATACCTGTATTTGTTTTTTTTTTTTTTAAGATTTATTATTTATTTATTTATTTATGGCTGTGTCGGGTCTTAGCTGGGGCACGCGGGATCTTCGTTGAGGCGTGTGGGATCTTTGGTTGCAGCGTGCGGGCTCTTCATTGTGGTGCTCGGGCTTCTCTCTAGTTATGGCGCACAGACTCCAGGGGGCATGGGCTCTGTAGTTTGCGGCACGCAGGTTCTCTAGTTGAGGTGCCCGGGCTCAGTTGCCCCGTGGCACGTGGGATCTTAGTTCCCCGACCAGGGGTCGAACACGTGTCCCCTGCATTGGAATGTGGATTCTTTACCCCTGGACCACCGGGGAAGTCCCTATGCTTGTATTTGGAGACACCTGCTTGCCCCCCCTCCCTGTCGACCCTGTTACCTTTCACCTCCTATTATTGTATTAGATGTCTTGTTTCTGCTTCCAGAATTTCTTTATGCAAATTCAGGCAAATACAATACAAATTAGTTCTTATTGTCCCCCATTTCTTAAAAAGTAGCATACTGACGATATACACTATTCTGTGTCTTTTTTTCTCTCATTGAAGTTTAAATGAAAGCTTTTGAGAAGAGTCTGTGCCTACAGATACCACTTCATTTGCTACAGTTAGATCAGGACCAGGTTGCTCTATTTAGCCTGACTCCATAGCGTATGACGAATACGGGAACTTAGCTCTGGAAAGACTATGTAGTGAAAAACGATGAGAAATGGAAAATAAAACTTAAGATCGAAAGTTACCGAAATTGCTCTCATTTGACCCAGGGAAGAGAAGGTTTGGGGCATTACTAGTTTATAGGTGAAAAAAAGAAGGCTCAGAGGGAGGTAAAATAAGTTACCCATAGTCACCCAACCAGTGGGTGTCTGACTGGGGACTTGTACTCAGATTTTCCTGCCAGAAGTGAAATCTCTATGCTCCTTCTGCATCACGAGCTTGATACCTTTATGAGTGAGTGACATGTACAGTTGATACTCATTATTTGGGGTTGCCATGTTTGCTAATTTGCCTCTCACTAAAATTTATCTGTAACCCCAAATCAGTACTTGCTGTGCTTTTGTAGTCATTCAGACACACGGTCTATTTAATGCCACATTTTTTGCATTTTTGTGGAGGTTATTTCTTGGTGATTTTGCTGTTTAACATGGCCCCCAGGTATAGTGCTGAAGTGCTGTCTAGAGCGCCCAAGTGTAAGAAGGCTGCGATGTGTTTTATGGAGAAAATGCGTGTATTAGATAAGCATTGTTCAGGCATGAGTTATAGTGCTGTTGGCATGAGTTCAATGCTTAGGAATCAATAACAATATTAAATAAAATATCTTCAAGCAGAAACCCATATAAAACAAGGTTTCGTATTGATTAATTGATGAAAATGCTGTGACCAGAGGCTTATAGGAACCTAACTCTGTATTTCCATGCAGGAGTAATGGTTCGGTGTTTGCTAGTTCAGTGATCAGAGTAACTTTATAGAATACAACTATCATGAATAATGAGAACAGGCAACACATTCAAAACTTAAGTGGCCAGCTCCTTGCTAGCTCTAGTTGGGTTTATTTCTGCTCTTTCTTTCCAGAGGTACAGCAGAAATAATTTCAGTTAGATGTGAGAGAAAAAAATATTCTCAGGAATGAAATAACTCAGGACTGTGAAAAACTACAATTAAGCTTTAATGGCTTATTCTAAAACACTGTAAAGATTGAGACTTCTAGAATGTTGCGAAGCGTTAGTGTTACTGACAGCATTAGCATTGTGACTAATGGTGTCATCAATCTGCCTGGGTTCCCATCCCTGCTCTACCTCTTGCCCTGTGTGACCTTGGGCAAACTTCCTAACATCTTTGTCTCTCAGTATGCATGTGTGCAAACTGGAGATGATGGCAATACCTGCTTCTTTGGGTTGTTGTGGAAATTAAATTAGTCAATACATGAAAAGCAGTTAGAATAGTTCCTAGTATATAGTAAGTGCTCTTTAAATTATTAGGATAATTGCACATCCTTGTTTGCCCGGGATAATTTCAGTTGTTGGGTGTAATTATTAATTACTCCTTTCTCACTCAAGAGGTATCCCAGTTTGAAGGATAAACTGTGTTGGTGATGCCAGTCAGCTGTGAGGATGATTCTTAATCAGTGGCTACTTCTGCAAATACAAGCTGGGATGATTAATTTCTTTTTCCTCTTCAAGAACGAAGTTAAAAACTGACTCCTCTTAGTTTTGGACAGCTGCTTGGAGAAAAAGAAAAGGAGAGGGAGGGACAGGTTGAGTGTTCAGATGTGGCACGAAGCTGCGTGACTCTTACTCATTTTGTTTCCTGCTCTATGAAAGAGTGGTCCAGAGTCTGGTTCTGGTACCAGAGTAGAGAGGCCATGTCTTTCCCACTGGTCAGCTTTTTCTCCAGGAGCCAGGAAAGACTTGTAGGAAACACTACTGATCAGGGGATCTAAGAGATCAAGGTCTTGTTAAGAAAGTTCTCATGAAGTTTGTCTTAAATTTTAACCTCATGAGAAGAGTCAGGGTGCCTATGATCTCCATTTGATGTCAGCAAGTAATACTGGTGAACTTATGTCATCACTACTGAGGGATGCCTAGGACCCTCCTTTCTTCTGGAGATCTTTTAGGAAAAGCATTACCTTTCTAGCTGAGTTGCTGTAAATACATTGTGATAGAGAGGAACAGAAATGGAGTGATGAGTTTCTAGGTGTCCTTCTTCCCTTTGTTCATTCACTGTTGAGCTGTATTTTTTTTAAATATACTTTACTTTTTAGAACAGTTTTGGGTTAGAGCAAGATTGAATAGGAAGTGCAGAGATTTCTCATATACCCCCCAACTTCCCACAAGCATAGCCTCCTTCATTATTAACATCCCCACCAGAGTGGCCCATTTGTTACAACTTTTGAACCTCCATTGACATCATTATCACCCAAAGTCCTAGCTTACGTTAGGGTTCACTTTTGGTGTTGTACAGTCTGTGGGTTTTGTCAAATGTGTAATGACTTGTATCTACCATTACAGTAACATGCAGAATGGTTTTCACCGCCTTAAAAATCCTCTGTAGCCTGGCTGTTCATCCTTCCCTCTCCCCAGGCCTCTAGCAACCACTGATCTTTTTACTGTCAGCATAGTTTTGCCTTTAACAGAGTGTTGAGTTCTGAAGTGGTTCTTTGTCCTACATGCCCTACATGTACCTTTGGAGATGGCCATGAGCCGTCAGAGGCACTGTTGTATAGGAAGTTCGATATGTAAGTTTGGATTGGGGCAGTTGGAAGGTGAAGACATATGTGGGAGTGGTTGGCATATAGATGGAATTTCAAGGGATGGTGCTGGCTGAGGTTACTGGAGAAAGAATGGAGATGGAGGAGCGAGCACCAAGCCCCAAGCCCTGGGACCTTCCAACTCTAAGAGATTGGGAAGATGGGGCAGAAGCTGGCAAAGGAGACTGAGATGGAACAGCCAGTGGGGGCAGAAGGAAACCCAGGAGAATGGTGTGCTCTAGAAGCCAAGCAGCATCTTGGTTTTGTTTTTTTTTCCCTTTCTATCTTTATAAAGGAAAAAAATCAACATCTTAAGAATGACATTAACCTCTTGTGGAATCCTTTCGAGGATCCATATTTTGTACTATGTCTGTGAGATGCAAAGTTCTGCACAGGAAGCAGTAGATGAAGTTGCACTTCACCGAGTAACCAAGGATGTACCTTCAGAACCCCCATGTCTCGCTGTGGCTTTTGTGCCTAAGGGAGGATTATCAGAGTAATTGGCATCACTTCCAAATGGAGAAAAGAAGGAGAGGGAGCTGTACTCTACGCGGCAGTAATGCTGCTGTTGAAGGTTCACTGTGGCAGCGGACATGGATGTTTCTTCCTGGCTTTCACTTGTTTTCTGAATGCAGGAAGTACAGGTTGTATTTAAAAACAGGTTGGCTTGAGATTCACACATAGCACAGATACATTCTAAGGGGGAGCATTTCCACACCCATTTCTTTTTACAAAATGAACCATCCAAGGGTTTTCCTGGTTATTTGTAGTGATTTGATTTGCAAAAAATATTAGCTTTATAAAAACATCTACTGCATAAATGAGGTGCCTGCTTTTATAACTTCACATTGTTGTGTAAGGGATGGACTGTGCTTTACTGTTGTTGACTTTGAAGTAGAATGCTTATAAGAATCATAATTTTGCCCTTGTTTATACCAATTTTCAAAATGCAGTAGCCAACATCAACATTTGAGAAAAACTTAAGGCTTTATAACACATTTTACTTATCATCAGAATATGGTGTGTTCAGCCAGGTGCTATTAATATCTAAATACGCCATTGCAAGAGAATTTATTAGTAAGGTTTCCATGGATTCTTTTCCCCTCTTCCCCCCAGCCTGTCTAAAAATTCATTATGGACTTTTGCCAGAATGCTATAAATAATTGGACTTAATTTCCCATCTAGTTTCTTCTGGCTCAGATTACAAATATAAATTGAAAAGACTTTTCTACTGATTTTGACTCACAGAGATTGCATTAAGATTATGAAGTGATGGCTGGGTGTAATTTTTCTTCCTTTATTCCTTCTGTAATTGAACTGTGAAAGTTCCCAATTAATTATAGTTCTTACAGAGATATCAGTTATTGCAATTTGCAAACTCCAAAGCCTTTATAATGAAAGACAAACATGTTACCACTATACATTTGTTAAAATTTGATACTAATTGCAGCAATTAATTCTTCCTCACAGTTTAAATAACATTTTGCAGGCTGATAAAAGCTTATATTCTTTATATTTATATTAATATGTCTCAGGGGTAGGGATTGATTCGTGCATAAAAGTATTTCTGATGAACAATATGTTGCTCTTCTTAGGAATTAAATGAAAACCAGAGGTTACGTAGGTTTTTGTTTTTTCCACATATGTGGAGTCTGGGCTTGCAAGATCCTGATACATGGAAGCAAAAGTTTAATGAGTCCTTAATCACTTAGGTTGCTTCTAAATAATGCATACTTTTAAGGGGGGCGGAAAAGTGATTTCAGAAACCTTTTGACTTGGATGGAAATGAGCATCTTCTCAGGTATCCCTTGGATGCTTTGTCATTTGATGATGATAATAATGACAATGTCTGTCACCATTTATCTAGCCCCATGTGCCAGGTACTGTGCTAAGTCCTTTCTAGACTTTGTGTTATTTAATCCTTGCCATGATCTATGCAGGAGATAAATCTTTTTAGTGGATGAGAAGCACAGAGGTTGAGTAAATGGCACCCAAGTAATCAGTACTCAGATACTAGGGAATGAGCCAGACTGAGAGCCCAATCTGACTCTGGAGCCCTCTGTAGAGGGGGACATATTCAAATCCCTGTGTTGGCAGCCAGGTCACGGAGCTGAGTAAAGCAGGATGGGTGTGAGATGGTCCTGAGTGATGGGGGTCACTGTACACGGGGGTGTGAGTGCGGTCGCAGCCACTGTGGCTGCTGTGGGGATGTGAGCTCAGTGTTGAGATCTGATATTTCAGGAGAAGTAGGAAATTTGGGTGTGTGGGTACAAGTCTCTTGATTTTTAAGTGTTGGGAGATAATTCAGATTTTTTTTTTTAAATTAATTTTATTTATTTATTTTTGGCTGCATTGGGTCTTCGTTGCTGCACGCGGGCTTTCTCTAGTTGCGGAGAGTGGGGGCTACTCTTCGTTGCGGTGCGCGGGCTTCTCATTGCGGTGGCCTCTCTTGTTGTGGAGCACGGGCTCTAGGCGCGCGGGCTTCAGTAGTTGTGACGTGAAATTTTTTAAAACATACATATGTAGGGCGGTTTCAACCCGTCAGCCACCCATCTGAGACCTCTGGTAGTCACTTTGTTGGTTTGATCATTTGTTCTGAATTAGCCTGATAAAATCAGTGGGCCTCATGCCTGTGCACAAGGTCACACTCTTGAAGTCCCTCAGAGCCCCTCTCTATCAACTTAGCAGTATTGGAGGGGGAGGAAAGGGGAATATATATTAATGTATTGAGTATTAGGGCGAATGCTTTCACCAGGATTTAGGGAAATTAAGCATAGGGACTTTCAAATATACCTTTGTCTATAATATTATGTAATTTGAGGCATTAAGAAAGTACAGTTGTATAAGTTTCAATAACACATGCTTATTTCTTTTTATTTTTTCCCTCTGTTAAAATTAGATGGGTACTCAGTTAAATAATACTCCTTTGTCAAATTTTTGACGTTAGAGCAACTAAAGGATCGGGTCAATTTGCCTTTTTTACAGTATTAACATGGGAGTAAAAACAGTGCCCCCTTTTTTAAAAAAAGAACAGGGAAACTTATATACATATACACACTTTTTTTTTTCCTGGTTAAAAAAATTAAGAAACTTGAGTTGGCTTCTAGGTATTAGTCTGGCAAGGAGGTAAGGCAACTACTGAAAACTGAGAAATGCTTAAAATTAGGAAATAGCTCGATAAGAGAAACATACCTTGTATAAGCACAGCAAAGAAAGATGATGATGGAGACTATTGTTATGCTGAGTCTCTGGAGGTCCTAGATGTAGTGGAAGTGCTCTCGGCAAGCAGATCGGCATTTTACCAGTGAAGGGTCTCCTACTTGTAATGCTTCAAGCGTTTATTTTTTAAAAAATTGAATTTACCACCCTGTGTCATAGAGTAGAGGGTGAAGTCCAGGTTTTGAAAGTCTAAGAAACAGTGACGGCATCCCTTTCATCTTGTTTTAATGGCCTCTGTGAAAGGTCATGGTTAGATTTTTGACCTCTGTCCCCACACCTGCAGCTGCACTTCAATCAAACTGTTCAAGTCTGACTTGGCCTGCGGCCTGCGCTTAGAGCTGAGAATGTGAAAGCTGCTTATCATAGGCCATTTAGGCTATTGGAGAAAGAGAGCAGTCATGGTGGTGACCCTTTTTACCTAGAATGCCCTATGTTCATCAACTTTCCAAGGAAATGAAATCCTTCCCTCTTCTTTTTCTCTTGTTTGTCTTCAAGCCAACCTTAAAAAAAGAAAAAAGTATAAGGAATTAATATACGGAAACCTGAAGATTTATAAAAGAAAAGCAAACCTTAATAAAATTGTATTTTTCAAAGGTCTTGAATTCTTTTAAAATTCCTAGAGATAAATTCTGCATACTTTTTTATAAAGCTGACTGCCTCCGATTTATTTAGTGTATCACTGATTCATAATAATAATAAAACCCACAAATGATCTTTTGTTTCAGAAACGCCTTCTCATGGAGTAATTTGCTATCGCTGAATTATGATTTTTCAGTTTGCCCCCCCAAAAGAAAGTACTTATGCTGTATGTTTTGTTTCAGAAAGGAGCCAATGGGGATTTATTTTACATAGCTAAAAGCTAAGGACAGCCCTTGGAAAAGGTACTACTGTTTAATAGAAAGGTGTATAAAACCACTTGGAAACTGTAAAGCACTATCCAATGTCTAGTTAAGCTGTCAGGTGTAATAACAGATAACAATTCTGTAGGTGAAATTTATGCTGGCCTTGTTAACACAGGTGCTCGGGCATTTTCAATTTCTAGAGAAAACTAGAGAAGCTGCTGACAACTTGAGCAGTCACTGCCTCAGCAGGACTTGGATCCTGCAGTCCAGCTCTCCAGTAGCATGTCCCTTCCCTCCTACAGGTGAAGCCGCTCACATTCCTTTTAAACTAGAGACCATCACCTTGTGAAGCGATCACAGTTCAGCTCTCCCTTGAGTAAACCACAAGTAGGCAGTTTCTTTCGTCTTTCTCAAGTTCCTGCAGCTAGCTGGTAGCCTGCCCTGCTTCTGTGGCAGAAAGTAAGTGAGGACAGTTGGGAGCTACTCTTTGGTGAAGTGACCAAAAGCAAGTGTATATATATGTATCTTGGTGAAAGTCTAGATTAGCTTTTTTTTTTTGCGGTACACGGGCCTCTCACTGTTGTGGCCTCTCCCGTTGCGGAGCACAGGCTCCGGACGCGCAGGCTCAGCGGCCATGGCTCACGGGCCCAGCCGCTCCGCGGCATGTGGGATTTTCCCGGACCGGGGCACGAACCCGTGTCCCCTGCATCGGCAGGCGGACTCTCAACCACTGCGCCACCAGGGGAGCCCTAGATTAGCTTTTGATAGTCGTTTCCACGACTGTGAAGATACCAATTAAGAAAAACAAGAGGGAAAACTAGAGAATGACAAACTCCTGGCAAACTGTAAGTGGTCACCTCTCTACAATCCAGCCACTGTGTATGCTGGTGAATGACAGTTGTGGTGATCTAGTGTCAGCATTCTTAACAAGCAATAAAAGAAGGTTCTGCAATGACATTGTCCTTCTGCAGGATGTAGGTGGGTGCAGGCAGTAGACTGGCTTTCTAAAGTGGCTCAGAGAGCTGGTTAGGAAGGAACCAAGAGGAGGAGTGCATCGTGGGCTTTTCTTAGAGGCAATTATGTGGTTAGAAGCCAGCAGTTAGAGATTTGGTTTGGACAGCTGGGTCTCATTGATGGTTCCGAGGAAGTGGGTGAGGGAACCAGAGTTTTTAGAAGCGGTTTTGGTAAGTTCTTTAAAAGTGGATTGAAACAAGGAAAAAAAAAAAGAGATGGAGAATATGATGGAGAGGAAAATACCATTGCAAAAGATGTGTGTTTGGGGACCAGGGTTTTGGTAGAGAAATAAGAGAAGGAAGGGGTACGGGTGTAAAACAGAACACAAACATTGGTGAAATGTGAGTGTTCATGGTTTATAGGTTACTGACTGGCCCCAGGCAATGTAGATTTAAGAAGTACGCATGCTGTAGAAATTTCTTTAAGGGAATAGATAATGTATTTTGCAATCCTAAGTTCACCATTATTAAAGAAAGTTAAAGCCTGCCAGCATCTTGATTGTGGTCAAACGCAAGGTAAGAGTTTTGGGTCATTTTGACTCTTCTGGACTCAGTTGCGTCATTGATGCTCTTTGAAAGCCTTATGGGAGGATGTAAAAACAAACCTCTCTTAGCTTTCTATAAATGAACCCATTACTCACCCTTACGAGGGAGTCTACATGGTGAGGAGGCAGAAGGCTGACAGTTGTCACTTGGATTGAAGGCGTGAGCAGTGGGGCAGGGCTGCTTTGGTGTGGACACGCTGTCTGCCGTTCCCTGGTGTGACTGGGAGATTCTGGCTGGATTCCTCCCCACCGCTGCCCCACTAACCCTACAAAGATGCTTCACATTCCCACATCTCTCAGCCCTTTGGATCCACTGAGTGGTTTCACATTGCATTCCTGGGGGCCTGGAATTCTCTGAAGGCACTTTAGGGTCAGCCAAGATGGGTGTTGGTCCAAACAACTGGACTCTGGGCCTCCTGACCTGGCCTGAACCAGAACAGCTCTCGTTTATTTAAACCTTGGGACTTTTCGTAAGAGTCACTTGAAAAGAGATGAAACACACACAGAATCTGCTCTCTGGGAAAGTAGGAAAAGAGAGGAGAGCTGTATACGTGAACAGAATGCATGGATATCAACTTGTTCCCCTTCTGTCCATTTTCCAGCTGCTGTGCTTTTTATTAAGAGAGCTTTATTGAGAGAATGATTCACATGCCATACAAATAACCCATTTAAGTTGTATAATTTGGTGGGTTTTAGTATATTCATAGATTGAACAGACATCACCACAATCAACTTTACGTTTTCATCACCTCAGAAAGAGACGCTGCACCCATTAGCGCTCACTCCCCATTTCCCCACAAACTTCTCCAGCTCTAGGCAACCACCAGTCCACCTTCTGTTTCTGTGGGTTTAGCTATTCTGGATATGGCATATTAATGGAGTCATATAATATGCGATCTTTTTTTTTTTTTTGCTATACGCGGGCCTCTCACTGCTGTGGCCTCTCTCATTGCGGAGCACAGGCTCCGGACGTGCAGGCTCAGCGGCCATGGCTCACGGGCCCAGCCACTCTGCGGCATGTGGGATCTTCCCGGACCGGGGCACGAACCCGTGTCCCCTGCATTGACAGGTGGACTCTCAACCACTGCGCCACCAGGGAAGCCCTGTATACAGGTTTTTGTGTGAACATACTTTTTCATTTCTCTTGGGTATACACCTAGGAGTGGGATTGCTGGGTCATATGATAACTCTGTGTTTAACATTTTGAGGAACTGCCAGCCTCCTCTTCTCTTAAGTGGATCACGTATGTAGACTTGTGGTTGGCCTCCTTTGCCTTCTTCTTTGTACTCAGTTCAGCCTGATTCAGCCCTACATCCTGTTCTTCACCCTGCTACCTCTAGGTTACTTTCCTAAAATGGAAGAAGCTTCTGTGGTTCTCTATTACTTAAGGAAGGAATTGAAACTACCTGAACATGGCAGTCCGAGTTCCTCCCAGTCTAGGTCCTGGCTACGTTTATAATTCATCCTCCAGTAATTTCTCAGTTTTCATTTCACGACATTTTATTTCCTTGCCTTCATTTCAACAAAAACATAAATTAAGTTGTAACAAAGATTTTCACGTATTTGATTTTTCTTTTGATTTCAGTGATCTGAAGATGCGCTGTCCTGTGTGGCAGCCACTAGCCTTATGTGGTTATTGAGCACTTGAAATGTGGTTTGTCCAAATTGAGATGGGCTATAAGTGTAAACTATACACTGACTCCAAGACTTAATATGAAAAAAATGTAAAATATCTCATTAATAATTTTTATATTGATCATATTTTGAAAAGATAATGTTTTTACTGTATTGGTAAATAAATTATTAGAATTAACTTCACCTGGTTTCTGTTTTTGTTTTTAACTTTTTTAATGTTACTACTAGAAAACTGTAAATTACTTATATGGCTCACATATGTGATTCATATTTCTATCTGGTAGTGCTAATCTAAACAATTATAAAGTAAAATGTCATTATATTTAAAGTATACACAATTTTAATATATTAATATTATCATTAAAATGTGTATTAAACTGAAACGCAAATTTTTGAATTATTTATCATAGTTTCCAGTAAAAATTGTTTTCTTCTAAAACATTTACAGTTATCTATTTAAGTTAAAAAGCAAGCTGTGGGCTTTCCTGGTGGCACAGTGGTTGAGAATCTGCCTGCCAATGCAGGAGACACGGGTTCGAGCCCTGGTCCGGGAAGATCCCACATGCCACGGAGCAGCTAAGCCCGTGCGCCACAACTACTGAGCCTGTGCTCTAGAGCCCGCAAGCCACAGCTACTGAAGCCTGCGCACCTAGAGCCCGTGCTCCCCAACAAGAGCAGCCACCGCAGTGAGAAGCCCGAGCACAGCAGCGAAGACCCAACACAGCCAGAAATAAATAAACTAATTAATTAAAAAAAAAAAGCAAGCTGTAACTAATAATGGATTTCAGACTTTGAGATTTTTGAGGAAGTAATGTTTATGGGATGAAATGGGCAAAAGTCATATTGCACAGGGTTGGAGTGAATCAGACCTCTTTGTAAGGAAGTGACCTTCATGATAATGAAAGGAAGGAGAAATGACTGTGGTAGGATGTAAAATAGATGAGATGGACATTGAACTCTATAATTGGACTTCTTTTTTTTCCAGATGTACACCTTCAGATTCTTTTCTGTTATAGGTTATGGCAAGATATTGAACATAGTTCCCTGTGCTGTACAGTAAATCCTTGTTGTTTGTTTTCTATATAGTGGTATGTATCTGTTAATCCCATACTCCTACCTTATCTCTCCCTCTCTCCTTTCCCCTTTGGCAAATGTAAGTTTGTTTTCTAAACAATCTAAAAAAATAACACAAATCAACTTATTTACAAAACACAAACAGACTCACAGGCATAGAAAACTAACTTATGGTTAGAAGCCTTTTTTTTTTAATTTAATAAGATATAATTAAATTCTCAAATAATTAGAAATTCAGCTTTATTTAAACTATTTTGATTCAAAGCCAGTGGTTCTTAAACTTCTTTGTGTCGTGGACCTCTTTGAAAGTCTACCATGAACAAGTCCATCACCACATTCCCTGGGCATAACCTGCTAGTTCCTATCTTTCTTTCTTTTTTTTAACAACTTTATTGGAGTATAATTGCTTTACAATGGTGTGTTAGTTTCTGCTGTGTAACAAAGCAAATCAGCTATATGTATACATATGTCCCCATATCCCCTCCCTCTTGCATCTCCCTCCTCCTCCCATCTTCCTTCCTATGTACCACTCCTGCCCCCACCCCCCTCTTCTCCTTCCTGCTGGTCACCTAATGTGAAAATCTCTTGCCTTTTTAGAGTGTCTTTTGGAGGACTTAAAAGAGAAAGTGTTTTGTTCTGTTTTTCATCAGTGGTGTTAACAGCTATTTGTGCCAGCTTCCAGCAGGGCCCCAAGGGAGCTGAACAAGGAGGGGTTCACCTCCCTAGGAACTAGATTATAAGTGCTACGAAGGCAGGGGTTTTTGTTGTAATTGCCTCGGGCTGTGTGTTCTGTGTGCCTAGAATAGAGCCTGGTACATAGTAGGTGTTACGTAAGTAGTCACTGAATGAATGAGTAGGGGAGAGAGCTGGGTCTGGAACCTCCAGCTTTCTAGACTTGATGAAGCTCTAAAG
Source organism: Aethalodelphis obliquidens (assembly GCF_003676395.1). NCBI lineage: Eukaryota > Metazoa > Chordata > Mammalia > Artiodactyla > Delphinidae > Aethalodelphis > Aethalodelphis obliquidens. Next base: position 1,071,277 of record NW_020838025.1, on the reverse strand, counting down.
TTGGGCCCATAAGAATCAGGATGCCTTAATGCAGACAGTGGATATTGGATACTGGAGAGGGAACAGGAGGTTAGAAGAGGGAGAGGCTTAAAACAGGTTAAGGGGATGTATTAGTTTCCTATTGTTGCTGTCACAAACTACTCCAGACTAAGTGATTTAAAACAATACAGATTTTTTTCTCTTGTAATTCTGAAGGTCAGCAGTCTGAAGTCAGTTTCACTGGGCTAACGTCAAGGTGTCATTAGGGCTGGTTCCTCCTGGAGGCTCTAGGGGAAGATTTGTTACCGAGCCTTTTCTAGCTTCCAGACGTCACCTGCATCCCTTGGCTTTTGACCATTTCTTGCATCTCCAAGGCCAACTGCATCATGCCTTCTTTCCTCTCTGATTTCTGCTTCCCATCCTTAAATCTTCTCTCTGATTCTGACCTTCCTGCCTCTGACCCTTGTGATTACATTGAACCCCCCTGGATAATCCAGGATGCCTTCCCAATCTCAAGATCCTTCATCACATCTGCAGGGTCCCTTTGACCACGGAAGGTAGCGTATTCACAGGACGTGGACATTTTTGGAGGCCATTACTTAGCCTACCAAAGGAGACTCTAAAAATAAACATGGTGCCCTTTGTGTTTTTGCCAAGTGTGTCTGGGCCTTGCCTGGCTTAAAGCCTCTTAATTGACAGGACTTCTTCCTCACAATGACTAGGAGGCCAAGGCTAAGAACAGTGTTTATATATGTTCCACCACTTCTCGACAGCATATTGTCAGTTTGCTTTGGTCTGTTGCTTTCCCACTCACCAAGGAGGTACCAACACATAGACCCTATAAAGGACTGAGCTAATCCTCCTCTAATTTTGTCATTGATAAGTGCCTATTACAGTTCTTAAGAAGTTGATGAGGAAGTGCATACCTGTGACTTTGAACAATTCGGTGTATGGAGGGATGGTATTACACCTGTCCACCCAGACTTAACTGATGGAAATATAGGAGCTAGACTTGCTGTCCTTGAACAGAGTGGACTGCAAAAGCAAGAAAGCCAACTGACCTTAAGAACCTGCTGTATAAAAAAATAAATAAATAAAATTAAATTTAAAAAAGAAGAAAAAAGGAATCCAACTGGCTTTATTTAAAAGACATGTGGATTGTATAAATTCACACAGGAGGGAAAGGCATTCTTTTGTACCTTAAGTAATAATTAATGTTGATGAGCATGTACCAGGTGCCAGACCATGTTCTAACTACTTAACATTTTTAAATTCATTTAGTCATCATGAGAACCACATGAAGTCATACCATTATTGTTCCCACTTTATAAATGAGGAAATAGGGCATGGAAACGTTAAGTAGCCTAAGGGTACATGGCTAGCAGAAGAGGGGGTCGGGATTTGAACCCAAGCCATCTGGCTCCAGAACCTGCACTCTTAACCAATATCTTGTATACATCTTCCAGCAGTGTGATGTAATGGTGCACGATAGCCTTGCTGTAGTAGGTACAGTGCGAAATGGACTTTAGCTGGAAGTGTATTTACTTACAGGTATTATTATCTAATGGACTTTACTCGTGAGATAAGAGGTCACATATAGCTAATGTTGGAGGAAAGCATAAAGGTTGAGAGAAAGAAAGTGGAAAGCCTGGTCTTTGATAGTGACGAGGTGATCTGGAGGTTTAATAATTGCATGTTCTCCCTTTTCATGCCTTCATGCCCCCTTACCATTGGCCTGTAGGATCTGTTCCCCCTTCCCGGCATGTTTCCGGCTTCCCCGTGTTGCCAGTGGTCTTTCTTGAGCTGATTGCTGTGTGCGGCAGGACTGATGGCTGACCCAGTCTTCTCTGCTGGGTTCCTTTCGTTTTCATAAATGAAGAAACAAATTTATTGTTATCCCAAATCCACTTAAGACCAGGATAAGAACTTGTTTACCCCATAGATCCTATTCTTTGGCTACTTTGCCAACCTGTGCTAATAACCATCTAAAAAGAAAGTATTTTAAAAATCCTTGATGAAAGGTGAAGGAGAGGGTTGTGTGAAGAGGGGCAGACTGGAGCCAGCTGCTGATAAACTGGAGCAGGTTTGAAACATGTCAGCGAAGACATGGAATTCTCCCCCCCCCCCCCGCCCCCGCCCCCCCGCCCCCGCCGTGCAGACAAGCATCCTTTGTCTTAGGAGGTTATGGCTTAGGAAACCAACCTCTAGAGCTTTTCAGAATTCTGTGTCCTGATTCCTTTTTCTTCTCGATGAAGCTGATGGGAGCAGTAGGAAGCATTTCCTCCTTTTAGGAAGACAACTTTTGGGGGCATATTTAATAAAGAAAAACCAAGATGCAAAGATTTGGGGCTTATTTTAAATGTTACTCTTCCTTGTGGATTGAATTCTGACTTGAAATACCAAGGGTGCCACCCAAAAAGGATCTGGAAATAGTGCCTGAAGGCAAACATGTTCTTCCCTGTGCTGATTTGATTCCAGAATGACCAGTTCATAATAGGAAAGGGGGCTTCAGCATGAGAAGATGTCATTGTTTTATTTGACTTTGTTCCAACGTTCTATAAATTCTTTCTCAGTGCTGTTTCCAAGCAGTAACCAAGAATCCACGTTTTCTGGGTGTGTTTGTTTGTAATCGATAATTTATCCTCCAACTGCATCCACCAAAGGCTCAAGTCTACTTGCAGTAAGTGACATGTGTGCAGTGCACTGTTTGAGTGGGAGACAGGAGACAAGGCAAGGATGAAGGGAGTCAGCATTGCCAGCCAGCTCTCCTGCTAGAGCTACTACGAGTGAGGGTTAAACACAGCAACACCCTTCCAGGCAGCAAAGAGGAAAGGGTCACAGCATTGGTTATGTAACTGTCATCTAATAAAAGGAAACAGTTCCTCAGAAAGCCATAAATCTTTTCTAGGTCTGGAGTTTTCAAAGAATTTTGGCTAGGCAGTGGGTTAGCAAAAGTATTCTTGAGGTTACAGCCCTCTGTCTTGGATGCTGTGTCAGGAGCATAAACACCCACCTGCCGTACTTGCCAAGCAGTATGGGCCATTTGGCACGGCCTCACCCCAGCTCGCCCACCTTGTGAGGACCCTGATCATTTAACTCATGCCTGAAGTTATTAACTCATGCCTGGAAGATCCATGTTTTATATTATCACTGTTCCTCTCCTTGGAAGACAGTACTTTAACAGTGGGGCAAGGAGGAATGATAGGTACCTGATATTGATTCAGTCAGCACGTTTATAGAGTCCTCATTCTTTATTAGGTCCTGGAAATCCAGTGATGAACCAGGCATACTCGGTCCCAGTCTTCACAGTCATATATAAAATCGGGAGTGGGGGTGTGATTTTCTTTTAGATGGAAATGTATAGTTGTGCTCAAATTTTTAAAAAACATAATTAAAAACTGCAAAACTGTCCATAATAACTCAGAGCATCCCAGGCCCATGCATACACAAGCTTTCTTCTCTTCTCAGGACGTTTTGATAAGAGTGCTGGCACAGGCTTCCTGTCATTCATTCATTAGAGTGTTATCTTCATTTCTGGGAGAAATTGAAATGTGGAGGAGTGCATGAGTAGTGCTGAAACAAAAGAATCAGGTGTGCAGAAGGTTACCATGGGAACAAGACCCTTTGCCTCCAGCTTCTGTGAAGTAGATTCATATGATAAGTACTTTAAATTCTCATTTTTAAGCAAAAACTTGGTCTAATGATATTAAATTTTCAAGAACTTTAAACATACTGTTTTTCTATATTTGTGTGCTCCTGTTTCTGTTCTCTCTAGCACGAGTATGATCCCTGAGAGGAAGGACTAAGCAAATGGGAGCCTTAACCGATGCAAGGGAGTCTCCAGGACACTTGGTTCTGTATTCTCTCCATGCCCCTCCCTTCCCCGGCCCCCAGCTCCACCTTTCTTCTTTGGGATTTGCTGGGTGCCCTGAACTGAAAGTGTCTGTGGGGAGCTGTATTTAAACCTAGCAGGCTCTGTGTTGTGTGGTATTAAGGGTAAGAAAACCCTTCGTTTATCTCTTCACCCCAGTCCTTTCCGTCCTATGTCCAGGTTGATTTTAAAGGTTTTTTTTTAATAGTGATCTTGGGGTCTTCTTATTTATTTATTTATTTTATTTATTTTTGGCTGTGTTGGGTCTTTGTTTCTGTGCGAGGGCTTTCTCTAGTTGTGGCGAGCGGGGGCCACTCTTCATCGCGGTGCGCGGGCCTCTCACTGTCGCGGCCTCTCTTGTTGCGGAGCACAGGCTCCAGACGCGCAGGCTCAGTAGTTGTAGCTCACGGGCCCAGTTGCTCCGCGGCATGTGGGATCCTCCCGGACCAGGGCTCGAACCCGTGTCCCCTGCATTAGCAGGCAGATTCTCAACCACTGTGCCACCAGGGAAGACCGATTTTAAAGGTTTTGACGGGATGATGAGAATCTTTTAACAAAAACCATCCTAGAGATTTTAAGGATCAAACAGTAGCTCTCAGGATGGGAATGAGGGCTACCAGAACATTTTTGTTGAGAACATTTCTTCTCACATTCCCATTTTTAATTCAACCCTATCCCTTTATTATCAACCCAGAGAGAAAATTTCAGAGAACACTAAAATGGAATGGGAGAAGATGTACAGTCTGCTGGGGAGGAAACCCTGTGAGACCTTTACCAGATCAGATGTAGGGTATTCTCATTGAGAAGCAACAGCCCTGTATTTCTGTTGAATTAACAGATTTCCTATCAGTGTGAGTCTGGTGAAGGAGTCATAGATGAGCTTCATCTTGTTCATCACTGATTTTGATTGATTGATGATGGCTGCCTGGAGTACAGCTCCTGCGTGTGGGCAAAGCACCGTCATCAGTGATGCCTGCCGTGGCTTAGTGGAGTTACTCTGGCCATGCGTTTGCTCTTCCTGACCTAATGTATTAAAAGAAATTGATGCTTTAGTGTCAATGTGACCACTAAAACAAACAAAACAGAGCAAAGCCAACCCCCAAAAAACAAACAAAAATCCAACAAACCCAAACAAATAAGCCCCAAATCTCACTTATCCACAGCAGAATAGAATTTCATTTTGGTAGAGAACAGAATGTTCTGTTGTTGCTCTGTTAGGAAAGTATTTCCAGCAGCACATAGTTTGCTGCCACTTATCTGGACTATTTCTTTGTTTAGTGAAGATATGTTATTATATAATAGCCATTTAGACATGTGAAACCTGCCTGGTATGTTACATGTCTCCAGCATAAGTGAATATGACCCTCTCTGGTGGGATACTGCAGCCACTTAGACTGACAGCTCATTCAAGTGAGGAAGGTATCAGGGAATGATCTGGGAGTTTGCTTTAGGCAGATGGATATTAATGAAGGAAAAGTACCTGGAAAGGATGCCATTCCGAGAAAGGCACAGGACAGTGCTGATTATAACCAGAGCCCTGCTTTCTGTGCTTCTCCAGCTAGAGCGCTCAGTGCTGAGCTTCTTAGTGGCCTGGAATCCTCCCTGAATCAGGTGAGGGAGGGGCCGGTCTGGTAGGGTTTTCAGTAAGTGCAGCTGGCATTGAAGAAGCGTGGACTGAACTGGGTCTCATTTTAGTGACCCTACTGGACAGGATTGTAAAAGCTTGTGCTGGGAGTTCGTTGTCTTCACTGGTGACCTTCACTGTGCCTCGAATAGCTCTGGGAATTCCATTTGTGGTCAGTAAATATATACTGATTTGATTTACCAGTGAGTAGAGCAAGGTAGAGCCTGACTTCTTTGCAGGGGTTACATTCTTGGTAAAATAGCAACAGAACAAAATTCCTTGAACGGGTTCCATCTTCATCATTTTCTTTAGTTTGTTTAGAACACAAATTCGATGTATTCACGCATCAAATATTTGGCTGTCTTTTGTATTCCAGGTGCTACGGCCAGGTCCCGAGCATAGAGAGTTGAACGAAACAGACATGACCTCTGTCCTCTAGCCCTTGCTAAGAGAGACAAAGGTAAACGAAATCATAATATAATTAATTATGATAATAGTAGGTACACCGAAGGAAAAGCACAGAGGTTTATTAGGACATAAAATAAGGGTGCCTAACCCAGCCCACAAGGGTCAGGGAAGGCTTCCTGGAAGAGGCGAACTTTAATCTGAGACTTGAAGGATGAGTGGGGCAAAGGGGAGGCAGCAGGGAACAGGGAGGGCTAAGATGATGACTCCCAGAGGGTTTCACCTGGCACCCATGAAACAGTATTTGTTCATGCTGTGTGGCTGGGGATCAGACCACGTTGCTGGCCGCCACCCTCCTGGAGGCTGCACCTAGGGAGGCTGTCAGCTCTTCTGCTGTCTTGCATATCTTGCCATAGGAGAAATCTACTGTGAAAGTCTTTACTGTGTTGATGTGTGTAAATTATTTGCTGAGATAGTTAAACAGTTGGTCTTTTTGGAAAGTGATATATTTCTTCTTCAGTTCCAGCTGTTAGCCTTTTTTCTGGATGTCTAGGTTGAGGGCTGGCCAGTAGTAACAGAGCAGTGGGCACCTGCGAGCAGAGGCTACAGTAGGTGTAGTAGTTCAAACACAGGCTCTGGACTCAGAAAGCCTCTGGCTCTGGGTTCAAACTGAGACCCAGCTGTTTCAAGTTTTGACTTAAGTACTCTTAGCCTTGGTTTTCTTATGGGTTTATTGGCCGTCTCATAAAGTTGGCTTGAGGATTAAATTAGATGAGGCAGTGCATGAGAAGCCCTGGGCTTGGCGCAGTGACTGGCGGTCATGATTATCAATTGTTTGCTCCTTGACATCCACCGAAGCATGTCATCCTGTGCTAGGCACATGGGAAGAAATTTTGTTGGCTGACTGATGAAACCAGATTTGTTGTCTGCATTAAATGAGTTATAATCTCTTTTGTAGTTGGGCGGATTTACTGTACCGTCTTCAAGAGCTCTCAGGAATGCTCGTCCCTGACATGCCAATGACATGACCTGATGAATTTTCAGAAGACTGTTAGTAATGGTATGGGGACATTTAGCCTCAATTTGTAGGTCTTTTCGGCCTCCTACGGAAGGGAGAAAGTGATGCTCACAAAAGTATATGTGCTGAGTGTATCAGAAGCGGCTACATCACTGTTGACTTTGTTTTCTCCCTGAAAATGGAGTGCCACATTTAAGACCATCACTTGATAAAGCAACCACAAAAAGCCTAAGGAGTATCCGGTCCCTGCAGCTCTAGGAAGTATTAGAGGAGAGGTTACAGGCCTTGAGCAAGCTCCTCAAACATGGCCGTGTAGTTCTCATCTTGAAGTCCCCACCTCCTGGGAGGCTGCCCTTGTGTTTCTTGGTGGTCTGACCTTTCTCTGCATAGCCAAGGAGCTCACCCGGGCAGGCTGCAGTCATTTGCAGTGCTCATGTGAAGTATGGATGTGATTAGGTGGAGGGAGAAGAAGCAAGAAGCAAGCAGTTTAATTTTCCTTTGGACGTGTCAAATAGACAGCTGAAAATACGCATCTGTGAGAATTCAGAGCCACCGGATGCTGGTGATGGTGAGTCAACAGTCAAACAGGGCTAACCTGGGTTTCTGGTTAAGAGGCAGTGCTTCCAGGAAGCCTTTCCTGGTTCATCAGAGGTTTCTCAAAATCTAGACGTTAGCGATGATGACATTAGAATTTTGGTGGGAAAAAAAAAAGAAAGGTTGTGTAACATGATTGGTTGTAAAACATGATCATTTTGGTAATGCTACAAAGAGGAAATAATGAAGGTATTGTGCCAGAAAGAAAAATTCACTGGGCCGAAGTAGGTTTCCATTAAAAAGTTATCCTTCAAGTAAGCCAAATTGCTTCACAGACTCATTCAAGTTTCATCTAGGGAACCAGAATGCTTTTCTCTTTGCTTCATTTGGCTCTCCGGCTTTCTTGGTTATTGAAATAATACCTCATTCTTTAGTAATACTTTCTTGGCCTGTTTGTAGCTCAGCTCACTTAGTAAAATATGCAAATTTGCCAAAAATAACCGATATAATTTAACATAGAAAGCTTTGAATTATGTTTTAATTGTGCCAGTGTCTAAATAAAAGATGGGTGGCTTCGTTTATATTATGTTAAAATAAGTAGCACAGATATTTCATTAGTATTTTGTTTTTAATCTTGTACTTTGGCAAACCTTCTAGAGTGATAAATGAATTTTCCTTTTCATTGGGAAAAGCCAAGTTACTGTTGTTTTTGGTCATGTAGTTGCATTCCTCAGACTGTAACAGTTAGCTGAAGACAAGAAATTGGAAGAGATCTTTGCCACTAAGATATTTATTTCCTAGATTTACATGATAATGACCTTATGAATGGTTTCTTATTTTTTCAATTTTCTTTGAACATTTTCTTAAAGGACACTTGGAGCTAAAAGAAATTACAAATATTTTGCATTTATATGAAAACCAGCTAAAAACGAACTTGTCCTGATTACATAATACCTAGAATTCCTGTGGCTCTGAATTCTCACACATGCATATTTTCAGGGAAAGTTAAACTCTTTTCTTCTCGCTTCTCCCCCTTCCTCCTAAGTCCCTGTCTACCTGAATAGTTTCATGACCCACCTTGATGCCCAGCTAGAAACTTTGACTAGAAACCACAATGTCTTCCTTGACTTTTCCATCTAATGAGTTTCTCTATTCTATTAACTTTCCCACCAAATTATTACCCTAATGTGTCCTCCCTTTTTGATTTCCCACTGCCAAGGCTTTATTTTCACTTGCCCAGGTTAGCATCTCACTGGGCTGCTTATGGTCTGTCTCTCGCCACTTCTGTCTCAATTGTCTCTGTCTGATTGGATGGCTTCAGCATCTCCATCCAGCAGGTTCTCCTTATCCACAGCATAGATTAAGCCCAAGTTCCTCAGTAGACAGTGAAACCTTTATAGTCTAGCTCTGACCCGCTTGCTTTGCAGCCCTCGTTCTCTGCCCCTGTTCCTCCTGTGGTCGACACCTCGCCTCGCTGAACCCCACAGGTTTCCCAACGAGATTCACGCCTGTGCCCACGTTGTGTCCCTGCCCGCAGTGCTCTGCCCCCCTTCTCCCCGTATTGCCATCCTCATCCCTGATGACTCCTCACACCTTTCCTCACCTCACGCCCTGCCCTGAGCTTTTCACTGTATGTTTCTGTTAATAAGTCCTATATCGCAATTAGTTGGTTCCATGCCTCCCATGGGCCACTCAACTCTGAGTGTCAGGAGGTAAAGGATCGTTTCTTACTCCACCTTCACTTAAGGAAATAATCTTTCCTTGGCATGTAACTCAGCTTATTCTGTATTGGTTCTTGGTTTTATACTATCATTTCTTGATATATACTATTAGTGGCAGAGTCAGAGAGCTTGAAAATCCACCTGTGGATATATATCCCAAAGATTTGAAAACAGTGACTCAAACAGATACTTGTATGGGAATGTTAACAGGAGTATTATTCACAATATCCAAAAGGTGGAGACAACCCAAGTGTTCATCAGCAGATGAACAGATAAAGAAATTATGGTATGTACCTACAATGGAATATTATTCAGTCATAAAGAGGAAAAAGTTCTGGTATATCCCTTAACATGAATGAACCTAGGAAACATTATGCTAAGTGAAATAAGCCAGACAAAAAATACAAATATTGTTATGATTCCAGAAATATCTAGAATAGGCAGATTCATAGAGATAGAAAGTAGATTAGAGGTTATCAGGGGCTGGGGAGAGGGGGAAATGGGGGATTATTGCTTAATGGGTACAGCATTTCTGATTGGGGTGAGGAAAGTATTTTGGAAATAGTGATGATGGCTGCACAATATTGTGAATGTAATTAAAGCCATTGAAAATGGTTAAAATGTATATTTTACCAGAATGAAAAATATATAGTTCATGTAATTTTTAAAAAGTTACTGCCACCAGCACCCTTATGCATATATGTTCCAACATGTAGTTAGTTATATACAAGCATTTTTTTCTTCCTATATCATTTATGTTTATCATTCTTACCTTCTTAATATATCACAAATTTCTTGAAGTCAAGGACCAGTGTAGATAGAAAATCTTCTTTAAGAAACATGGTTTCTGTTTGTATAGGGTTTGAAGTTGGATGTTTTTGAAATTCTGAAACTTTTTGGAGAGGGTTTGACATTTTATTTGAATCTTAATAAACTCAGAGTGACAAAGTGACATGAAGTCACTGAGTTTTGAAACGTAGATGTGTTTTTCTGACCTGCTGTCTAGGAACTGTGTGTATGAACCCTGATCCCATTGGGAGGAAAGCCAAATAGTCCAGCAAAGTGTGCTTTCAGTTGCTGCTCTTGCTGTTTTTTTTTTGCGGTACGCGGGCCTCTCACTGTTGTGGCCTCTCCCGTTGCTGAGCACAGGCTCCGGACGCGCAGGCTCAGCGGCCATGGCTCACGGGCCCAGCCGCTCCGTGGCATGTGGGATCTTCCCAGACCGGGGCACGAACCCGCGTCCCCTGCATCGGCAGGCGGACTCTCAACCACTGCGCCACCAGGGAAGCCCCTCTTGCTGTTTTAAACAAGGGACTTGGATGATGAGGCCATGTAGATGGGAACCATATTGATTATTTTCCCTAAGTCCCTTTTAAAGGCAATTAAAATGTAGATGTTTACCCAGAATATAAATAGATTTATTCTTCTAGGGAGTTAAAATGCATTTCTTTGTCTTTTAAGCTCCTATGGAGACTTTTAAAAATAGAATAGATAATGATGACAAGCTAATACAATTTACATTAAAATGAGTTTAATGTACATGTACATTTATAAAAATAAGACCTCTTAATTTTTTTACTTGAGTGCCAGGATTTTCTTTGAAAAGAAGTGAGATATAAATGGGAGAAAATGTTAGCCTGTGTTTACTATTAATCATCTCACATAAATCTCTGGTGTCTCATTCACCGTGTGCCTTGAATTTTATATTATGGAGTCCACCCAGAAAACTGGTAAGGAGCAATGATGTGCTAAATGCTGAAGGGCTTATGGAAAACTAACCTTCCCTTGTACTACTATTCCAGAAGTCAACTTTAGACATTATTGTTGGTTTCACCTTTATCACACTTTTAAAGAAAATGCTCTAGTCCTGTGTGATAGTTACTTCTATCCAGCTTTTCCTGCCGCTCTGAACTTGCTCAGTCAGTGTGCTCTAGGGAAGATCCCAGTTTTTAGTGTGCGTTCACATCATCGGGCGATCTTGATAAAATGCAGGTTCAGATTGGGGAAGGTAGGTGGCGAGATTCTGCATTTCTGGTGAGCTGTCATTTTTGATGAGCTGTTAGATGATACCAGTGTTGCTGGTCACTGGACCACATTTTCAGCAAGAATACTCTGTTTCAAATATCTGAGTTGATGTTCTGTTAAAATTGGATGCAATCTAAGGTTGCCAGAAAAAAATACAAGACATCCAAGATGTCCTGTGCAATATTTGCACATGGTTGTATTAAAAAATTATTCATTGTTTATCTGAAATTTAATTTTAACTGGACTAGACACAATACATGTGTGTGCAAGTACACACAGCACGCACACTGGCACCTCTAAATCGCAATCTTCAGTCATATACGAAGTCATTTAAATGTCATATATTAGATTTAAATGATATGATTATTTTTATTTTGAGAGAAAGGACACAGAACTAGGTTTGTTTCACACCTATTTTTTAGGCACTAACTTAGGTGCTTTGCTCATATGCTTTTCAATACAGTAAAATATGTAAGCATGAACCCTGTCCCCCCCTAGTATCTGTGGAATTCTTGAAAAATAGTGAAATCTGTACATTCTAAAATATACCTGAAAGCACAGAAATGCCCTGGATTATTAATGTTTTAAGCCAACCATACGAAGTAATAAGGTCTTTATATGATAGATTTAAATTTAGACTCTTTTATAGTTTTTTTCTTGTATTTTTTGGTACCGTGTACTGTTGATATTTTCAAATCCTGTACGTATAATAGTATTACATGAGGATGATCTGTTGTCTATTAAAGCACACAGAAGAAAGTGTAAATGATTTTCTTTGTTTTTTTTCCCAGATTCTTTACAGAGTTAGAAGCAAGACATCAGAATAATATTTTCATAGATGACATAAGTGACATTGTGGAAAAACACACAGCATCCACATTTGACCCATATGTGAAATACTGCACAAATGAAGTCTACCAACAGCGGACACTACAAAAATTGTTGTAAGCAATATTGAGTGTTACAGTTTTAATTATCTCATTTTAATTAGGTCACATAGATCGAAATTAATGGATCTCTTAAATTATATTTAGAAATGCCTCCTGATGGTCTATTTTCCAGAGAGAAATTTTTTTTCTTTTTATAAATTTTTATTTTTTGATGTTGGGGCTAGGAGTTTTTAATTAATTTATTTATCCATTTTTTCTGTGTTGGGTCTTCGTTTCTGTGCGAGGGCTTTCTCTAGTTGCGGAGAGCGGGGGCCACTCTCCATTGCGGTGCGCGGGCCTCTCACTGTCGCGGCCTCTCTTGTTGCGGAGCACAGGCTCCAGGCTCGCAGGCTCAGTAGTTGTGGTGCACGGGCCCAGTTGCTCCGCGGCATGTGGGATCCTCCCAGAGCAGGGCTCGAACCCGTGTCCCCTGCACTAGCAGGCAGACTCCCAACCACTGCTCCACCAGGGAAGCCCCAGAGAGAAATTTTTAAGAGAATTGCTTTTAGGGTGAGGGCATTTGATTTAAAAAAATCCAGTTTGTAGAGAATTTTGTCTCTAAAGCAATTATGAAATTGTAGTTTGTTGCTGTTTTCCTTCTTTCTTTCTTTTTTTTTTTAATTGCTGCAAGACACGGGGTTGGGGGGTGGGAGGGTTGGTGATCAGTGATCATCATTCTAAATGGTGAGAAGATTGTTCTCTAAGCTGTTATTTGACCATTAAGTAGCCTGAGGCCAAGATAGAGTTTTTGAGTAGGTTGAACTAGGGCCTAGGAGCCAGAGCTTTCTCAAGTATCCTAATCTTCCTCCATTCAAATGACAACTCTATTCAGTTGTTTATAGGAATTGCTGATTTTCCCCCCTCCGCGTAGTTAGGGGTTAAGGAGAGCAGGGGAAGGTCTGAAGGAAGGCAGTTTTTAAAAAAAGTTCTTAAAGGCTTTAACTATGAAACAAAAAAGAGTTAAACTTTAAATTTCCCCCCATACTTTTTCCCTTTGTCTGTTTAGGTTACTGAGCATTTTGTGATGTATATGCTATCTCTATCCTTAAAAGAGTCAGCAATGGTTCAGTAATGTCTGTATTGCTTTCTTGCCCGGGTCGGGGGCTTGTTTATCACAAGGGGCTATCTATTTGACAGTGCAATTGTACATTGCTGTAAACTCAGTTTGAGGGCTGACTGGCTGTCATCATTCTCCTCCCCTCCTGTGCGTTGTGGCATTTATGACGGCAGCATGGAACCCAGGTCAGTTTCTATGCAATGTGCGAGACCCTGTGGTCATGGCTGCTTAGAGAAACAGCCCCCAAGTTGGTGAGAAAGGCTGATTATGCCCCTTCCCCCTCCACATTCTCATTAAAATCTCGTCCAGGCAGGGTAGAAAACCCACAGCTGCCAACGTCAAAGGAGGCTATTAGTACAAAGCAGGGTTTGTAGGCACTACTGACATTTTGTCCTAGATTAGTCATTGTTGTGGAAACTGCCCTATACATTGTAGCATGTTTAGCAGCCTCCCTGGCCCCTGCCCACAAGATGCTGATAGCACCACCACACCCCAGTGGTGATAAACAAAAACATCTCCAGACATTGCCTGACACCCCTTGCAGGGGTGGGGGATGGAGAATCACAACCCTCACTTTCCCTAAATTCCCCTCCATCCCCCATGGGAACTGCTGATGTAAAGGTTACTCTGTAACTGTTGGAAAATCCAAGTTACATGTGTGAAAACAAAGTCTGGAATTAGAGCTAAATTTCACTTTGTGTTGCAGGATTTCAAAAAATGCGAATAGGTACTGCTGTACTTTATGCAATTCTTGAGAAATAAAGGTTTTATTTAAATTTGCTCAGTGATACCATCATTGGAGCTTTCACATGGAAATTAGTAGCTGTGTTTTCAGAAACTTTGTTGCAGTTGATGTAAATTTACATTTAAGGCTGTGACTTTCAACTTCAGTTGCCCTTTGGAATCTGAGAACCAACAGACAATGCCCAGAGTGCATCCTAGACTGTTTCATCAGAATCTTTGGGGGGGCGGGGAGGGGGGCCTGGGGCCTAAGTAATTTAAATATGCAACTGGTTTAGAATTTGTTTTTTTTTTTAACTTCCTAAAAATCTTTTCAAAGCTAGCAGGAAACCTAAAACTCCTCAATTTAAGAAAATGAGATTAAAACCTTTCTGTGTTCTTTCTTTTACTTTGTTCTTCTGGGTATTTCCTAATTTATTTCTAGCAGCCTTGAACCCAGCCATCCAAGTTTCAAAGTGTATTTTTTTCAAAAAGGTTCCAATTGCCACTACCCCGCTTCTTGGCCTCCCCCCACCCCACCCGCCCTCCTCAGAAGTCACCCTGGAACTCCTCAGAGCTCCCTTTGGGGTGAAGTGAGGTGACAGAGTGAGAGATACAGTGTCAGGGACCCACTGAAAGTCAGAAGACCTCGGTTTGACTTCTGTCTTTACTGAATACTAGATCTTTTATCTGGCAAGCTGGGGCCCTTTCGGAGGCTCCATTCTTCCTGGAATCCCCTCTTGGCCTTCCCTGAAAGTTATAGGGTGGTTCCACATGAGGTCCTTTTTGTCGATGTATCTTGCTAAATTCTGTAAAAATGTTCTGGCAGTATTAACACTGTTCTAACGTCAGTGGGAGAGGAGGAATATTCTGGCTGGCATGATCAGAAGGTTTTCTGTCTTAGAAGCTTTGAAAAAGTCCAAAAGCCTCCTAGTAAGTAAATCCAGTCTGACATTTCTCTCTTAGATTATTATCTCGGGCTAGAGAAGTGGCTTAAAACATGTGTTATCTTTTAAATGGAATGTTTATAGATTATCAGATATGAGTTCTAGTGTGTATACTAATTTGTAATGTGTACGTTCACCATTATGATACCATTGCTTCTTCATTAGTTTACTTTCTACTTTTAAAAATTTCTAGCCCATACATTTTCATCTTATTGTTCATATTGTTCCCTTAAATTTATATCTTATATTCAGTCTTGACTGTAAAAGGCAGATAAGCCATGCATGTCTCTCTATGTAATTATGTGTTTGTTGTTTCTATATTTAAAAATCATTGATAATATATGAATGTATCACAATATTTTATTACACATTTTTACTTCTTAACTTGAAGAGGAAGTATGTTGAAGTTTTGTCTTTCTTTGTTTTTCCTCAGAGCCACCAACCCATCGTTTAAGGAAGTTTTGTCCCGAATCGAGTCCCACGAAGACTGTAGGAACTTACCCATGATCTCTTTTCTCATTCTCCCCATGCAGAGGGTGACCCGCCTTCCCCTGCTGATGGATGTAAGATGTGATCTGGTGTCTCTTTCCTCTGTGGATAGCTGTGCTGCTGCAAGTCCGATTAAGAAAATTATTCTTACCCCACTTAAATTATATCCCTTCTATAAAATCCCCCAACTAAGTGAGAAGGTGCTGTTCAGTTGGAAAGTCCCTTCCGGACTTTGGAAATTATCTTCAATTTAGGCTTGTGGGGTCACTCTGAAGAAGTTAGATTATCCCTCATTTTCTTAACATTTTTTGAAATGGGAAGAATATTGTCTTCTTGTAGTCAGGAATCCCGGATTCCTTTTCCGGCTGATCCCCTAGGCCTGTGACCTTGGGCAAGTCACTTAATCTCTTTGGGCCTCAGTTTCCTCTGGTTGACCACTAAGATCCCTTCCCTGTCACATTCCAAGATGCTGAGGTGCTTCCATTTCACACAGGAAGGAGGTCCTCTACAGAATCACAGGGCATAAACCTACCCTACTTTGCATTGCTCAGAATGAGTGAGGAAAGTCCAGGCATCCGTCTTATCTTAGGAAACATTCATGAAGAAAACAAGTATGTGATTTTGAATAGTGGTAAGATGTGGCTGGGAGAAGAGTTGAGACTGCCTGGTGGGAAACACAGCTGGGAGGACAGCCAGACGGTAGCTCAGGAGACTGCACACTGGCTGGGCTGCAACTGCAGGGGCATCCGTGAGAGAACGGGGTGGCCCGACATGACTCCCATCCAGCTAGAGGGGCAAAGAGTCTCTTTTTTTTTTTTTTTAATTGAAGTATAGTTGATTTACAATGTTGTGTTAGTTTCAGGTGTACAGCAAAGTGATTCAGTTTTATACATATATATTTTTTCAGATTATTTTCCATTATAGGTTATTGTAAGATATATACTGTGTTTTACAGTAACTCCTTGTTGCTTATCTATTTGATATATAGTAGTATGTATCTGTTGGTCCCAACTCCTAATTTATCCCTCTCCTGCCTTCCTTTCCCCTTTGGTAACTATAAGTTTGTTTTCTGTGTCTGTGAGTCCTTTGTTTTGTATATAGATTCATTTGTATTATTTTTTAGATTCCACATATGTGATATCATGTAATATTTATCTTCCTCTGTCAGATTTACTTCACTTAGTATGATAATCTCTAGGTCCATCATGTTGCTGCAAATGGCATTATTTCATCCTTTTTTATGGCTGAGTAATATTCCATTTTATGTATCACACCTTCTTAAACCAGTCGTCTGCTGATGGGCATTTGGGTTGCTTCCATGTCTTGGCTATTGTAAATAGTGCTGCTATGAATATTGGGATGCATGTATCTTTTTTGAATTAAGAGTTTTTGTCTTTTCTGGATATATGCCCAGGAGTGGGATTGCTGGATCATATGGTAGCTCAAAGAGTATCTTTTTGATCAAATTAAAATATTTTGGCATAGTTCTACTTTACAATGGATAATATTAATATAATGTCAGTTTTGACATACTTGGTTTTACAAGTCAAAATACAGGGTAAAAATAAAGCAAAAAATTACAGTCGAGTAAGATTACAAAATAAATTCCATTTTCTCAATTCCATTATAAATTCTAAGAGCTATTCTGAAGAAGCACTGAAGTTTAGAAACGAGTGAAAGCATGTGATCACGGTCCCTTTGCTGGCTCTGCTGCACGGTGAGGGCAAGGCTCAGCTGTCATTTCAGAATTCACAGCACCTGCTGCTCTCCAAGGCCACCTCAGTCTACTCCCTTTACACCCTTCCTTGTCCGTTCCCTGTGATTTATGAACTTCTCTCCTTGTAAATATTGGGAAACTTGCAGTTTTGTGAATCTAGCTCTGATTTTTTAAAAAATCAGTATTTATCATGTCTAAGAATAAAATGAAATCAGGTTATCAAAACTAAATTTTGGCTCTAAAAAGGTTTATTTCCTGTGCCTAATAAGACTTTTATAGAAATAATGAAACTTTGACACATATAGGAAAATATTAATTTTCAAACTTTACTATTTTTTAACAAGACATGGTTGTTTTCTAAATGTAACATTTCTAGTAATGTTATGAATTTTCAGGATTGTTTCTTTTTCTTCTTCTGAAAACGCGTTTTAGCCGAGTTTCCTTAGATTCTGTATATTCTGTGATCTCAGCCTTTTTTAATATTCTCTCCCTTTGTGATTCTGAGGAAATTGCTTAGATAGATTGGGACTCACACAATCTAATATACATGTTGTAGATACCATGTTGGAGGTTTATGCCATGATTGCCCAGTAGGCTCTAAACTTTTTGGGGTCAGAGACCGTTTTGAGATTGTGAGTGAAGCTGTAGTCATTCTCCCTAGAAAATTCAGTGTGCAAAATTTTACCTAAAATAATTGAAGTGTGGAAAGAAACTATGGACTCAGGATGCCTGCTCCCAGAGACAAAGACTAGTATTTTTCAAACTGCTTTTGTGCCCATTAGTGGGTCATGAAATTGATTTTTGAATCACGAGCAGTGTTTTAAAAAAATGAATATAGAATAGAACATGTGGTGTATGCTATATACATCGTTCATAATGTGGTTAAATATTATTTCATAAAGAACTTGTTTCATTTTTGTGTGCATGTCTACTGATTGCAGTGTAAAAGTATTTCTTGCAGTGGGTCATAGTCAAAAAGTTTTGAGAACCATTAATATAAATCCATCGATGGTACACTCTACGCTTCTCACATATCACATGTAACAATCCTGACCCCTGACTTTTGGATTTATAGACTTGGTGTTCGTCTGCATTTAAGGTACCAGTGGGTTGCTAGTTCCTAGTATCTTCCACCTCTGCTGGATGCCTGTTGCCCTAATCTGTTTCCCATGTGTGAGAACCTGGCCATCTGGGCAGAATTTAAATGTACCTAAAACATGGTCTCTTCAATGTTACTTCATTTGAAGATTTAGTTAAGCTTGTTAATCGAGGTGAACATTTTTAACAGTTGAAATGGTTCTGTTGGCTTTGAATGGGTATAGTTTCAAAAGTTTTACATAATTCAGTATACCTTCAGTTGACCTTCTTTGAACTCGATTTACCATCGCAAAAATAGCAGTGTAAACATATCAAGGGGAAATCCAGCAGCCGTTTTTTTGATCGTTTTATTCACATTATATCATCTGCAAATATAATAAGCTCTAATAATAATGATGGTGATCATTAATTTTGTCATTCATTGAGAGCCTACTGTATGCCAGGTGTTCATAAAAAACTTTACATGCATTATCATTTAACTTTTATAACAACCTTGTGATGTAATTGCATTATCCCAATTTTACAGATGAGGAAACTGAGGTTTATAGAGTCAGGGTAGGTGACTTGCCCAAGGTCAAGTAGCTAGTCAGGAGCAGATCTGGAATTTGAAACCAGGTTCACCCGCCTCTGAAGTCTGTCCTCTTATTTAACTATCCTCTGGATTAACATGGACCCTGTGCTTTTACAGACTATCTCCTAGTTTTGTAATCGGATTTTAATGTCATCTTCAGACTCATCCATAGTATTGTGTTCAGCGTTGTTAAGTTTGCTACAAGTAAGACTCTATGACTGGACGTTGGTTTTGTTTTACTTAGTAAAATAAATCAGTTGATTTTGTTCTTCTTTTACTTGATTGCAGACTATCTGTCAAAAGACACCTAAGGACTCTTCAAAGTATGAAGTCTGCAAAAGGGCCTTAAAGGAAGTAAGCAAGGTAAGTGTCGAGAGGCTCATTACACAGTAATGGGATCACCCATCCAGATCTCTCTGAAGAGAACATGTCTGAGTTTGATGCTGAAAACTGGTAGATTCTCATAGCCATTTGCACACCATTCTTTGGGTAGTCGAAAAACAAAGCAATGTTTGCTGTACTCAAATGAAACTGGTATTTTTACTGTTTCAGACAGTCTTGTCGTAAGGGCCTTTAGATATCTCATTTTCTTTTGGTGTCTGAATTCAATAAGTATTTACTGAGTATCCACTACAGTGCCAGGGACAATGCCAGCCCCTGAAAATATGGGGATGAATAAGACATCGGTGGTTACTGCCCTTGTGGAATGTGCTGTGTAGAGGGGAAGGCAGACATTAAATAAGAATTACAGTAAAGGATGATGAGTGACATAAGCGGGAAGAACATAGTAATGTTGAAGCTGAAGCCTGACGCAAGAGTGGCTGTTGAATTCTCCACATTCTATAAACATGTTCCCAAAGACAGGAACGTGTTTATGGAATCTGGAGAACTAGAACGTTCTTCATGTGACGAGAGCCCAGTTCAGGAGAGAGAACACTGAGGAACCATGTTAGGGAATTGTGGACCTTATCCTAGGATGCTGTGGAAGCTGTAAATTCATGTGCTGTGAAGGTGACAGTGGGGATGAGCTCCAGTGATGAGGCCTTTGTAGTTGATGAGGCTACAGATGATGTGAGAGTAGGATGGAGAGAAGCAAACCTACAACATGGGGGAGGTAGGCGTGGAGAGGGTTTGGGTGGGCATGTTTGCAGACAGGAATCAAGGAAAATAGTCTCTGGCTTGTGCAACCAGGTGGATGCTCTTGTTTAGCTCTACAGTAGGAACATAGGGAGAAGCTGGTGAGTTCCATTTAGAATGTGTCGGAACTGAGATTCCTATAGAACATCCAAGTCAGGAGCTCAGTGGAGAGACCTGAATTGGAGATGTGGATTTGCGAATCACCAGCCTAGGGATGATTTTTGAAGCTGGGAGAATGGATGCCAGTACCAAGGAGTATGTATAGTAAGAAGAGTAGTTAGTGAGTCCGAAGTACAGCTGTGAAGAGCACCGGACTTCATCTTGTTTAGGGGAAAGGAACCAACAGAGGAGACTTGAAAAACAAAACAGGATGTACCCAAGAAGGAGGAAAACTTAATCAGTGGTCTGGCAAATTGCATGTAATATGGTGGAAGGAAGGTCAGCCCCATTGGGTGCTCCTGAAGGACAAAGTGGGATAATGATTGATGGCGTTCACTGGGTTTATTTATCATCAGGTGGGTTGTGTCCTTGGAGAGGTGGGTGTGGAAGCCAGATTGAAGTGTGTTGAGGGCTGAGTGGGAGGTGGGAACATGCAGCCAGCTAGTGTAGCTGTTTCAACAATCAGGCTGAGGGTAAAAAGACAAAAAAGAGAGCTGTAGTTGAAAGGGAAGTGAGGGAGGGTCTTTTTTTGTTTTAAAAGATTAGAGAAATGTGGGTATGTTTAAATGCTAATAGGAATACTTAGCTGCGAGAAAGCAATGGAAGTTATGGGAATCAGTGAGGATATGGCCCAGGGGAGCAAAGCTCATGATTGCATCAGAAGCATCCGAAATATCTCGATGCCGCACATTACTTCTGAGTTTGGTACATCTTTGTACCACTTTATTGTGAAGCACTTTTTGTTTTAATCAACTTTAAATTGACTCTGTTTTACTTTTCCTTGCCAATAATAACTACAAAATCATGGGTTTTATGAGCTGGTTGTTTCTTTATATATATATATATATATATATATATGTATATATATTTTTATTGGAGTATAATTGCTTTACAGTGTTGTGTTAGTTTCTGCTGTACAATGAAGTGAATCAGCTATATATCCCCTCCCTCTTAGACCCCCCAGTCCCACCCATCTAGGTCATCACAGACCACTGAGCTGAGCTCCCTGTGCTATACAGCAGGTTCCTACTAGCTACCTATTTTACACACGGTACTGTATTTATGTCAAACCTAATCTCCCAATTCGTCCCACCTTCCTCTTCCTCCTCTGTGTCCACGCGTCCTTTCTCTACATCTGTGTTTCTATGCCTGCCCTGCAAATAGGTTCATCTGTACCAAATTCTAGATTCCACATACATGCATTAATATACGATGTTTGTTTTCCTCTTTCTGACTTACTTCACTCTGTATGACAGACTCTAGGTCCATCCACATCTCTACAAATGACCCAATTTCATTTCTTTTCATGGCTGAGTAATATTCCATTATATATATGTACCACATCTTCTTTATCCATTCTTCTGTTGATGGACATTTAGGTTGTTTCCATGTCTTGGCTTTTGTGAATAGTGCTGCTGTGAACATAGGGGTGCACGTACCTTTTTGAATTTGAGTTTTGTTCAGATATATGCCTAGGAGTGGGATTGCTGAATCATATAGCAACTCAAAATATTTTTAGTTTTTTGAGGAACCTCCATACTGTTCTCCATAGTGGCTGCACCAATTACATTCCCACCGACAGTGTAGGAGGGTTCCCTTTTCTCCACACCCTCTCCAGCATTTGTTATTTGTAGACTTTTGAATGATGGCCATTCTGACTGGTGTGAGGTGGTACCTCATTGTGGTTTTGATATGCATTTCTCTAATAATTAGAAATTTTGAGCATCTTTTCATGTGCCTATTGGTCATCTGTATGTCTTCTTTGGAGAAATGTCTATATAGGTCTTCTGCCCATTTTTGTTTTATATTAAAAATAAGTTGATCTGTGTCTTAGTCTGTTTTGGCTGCTAGAACAACATACCGTGGACTGCATGGCTTATACACAATAGAAATTTATTTCTCACAGTTCTAGAGGCTGGAAGTCCAAGATCAAGGTGCCAGCGTGGTTGGGTTGGGGCCCTCTTCTAGCCAGGTTGCAGACTTCTCCTTATAGCCTCACACGGCAGAAGGGAGCGAGGGAGCTCTCTGGGGCCTGTTGTAGAAAGCACTACTGTAAGTCCCCTACATAAGAACAAATTCAATTTGGAGAGCGCGCTTGTAAGTCCAATTTGTTTGTAAGTCCAACAAAGTTAACCTAGGTACCCAACTAACACAATACTGTACTGTAATAGGTTTATTATACTTTTCACACAAATAATACATAAAAAACAAATGAACACAAAAAATAAAACATTTTAAATCTTACAGTACAGTACCTTGAAAAGTACGGTAGTACAGTACAACAGCTGGCATACAGGGGCTGGCATCGAGTGAACAGGCAAGAAGAATTACTGACTGGAGGAGGGAGACAAGGTGGGACATGGCAGAGCTGAAGGATTGTCAGCAATAGGAGATGGAGGGCAAGCTGCAATTTCATTCACACCTGATGTTTTTGGCACAGGTTCTGGTTCCTATGTGGGACTAGATGCATGTTTGCATCTTTGAAAGTTCGAAACTTGAAGGTTTGTATGTAGGGGACTTACTGTAGTCCCATTTGTGAGGGCCGTATCCTCATGACTTCTAAGCACCTCCCAAAGTCCCCACTTGCTAATACCTAATACCATCTTCAGAGGTTAAGAATTCAACACATATTGTGGGGGGATATGAACATTCAAACCATAGCAGTCTGTCAACCACTTGAATGCATCTCTTGCTCCATCAGTGGTCTGCATATCCCACTTTGGGAAACACTAAGTGAAGAAATTTGGGCTGACAGGTATGAAATTACCTAAGGTCCTACTGCCCATGGGTCTCTCCTCCAGGACCCCAAATCCTATGGGGGAGTGGGGGGGAGGATCTTTAGGAGAAGCTATTGTACTTAGAGAAGTTCCAGCCTTGGCCATGAAAGAGATTGTGTCAGATTTTGTTTGGTTGTTACTGAGAAGTTGGAAAAGAATTCACACAGAAGAGAAAGGAGGAGGGTAATAGTAATTGAATTGAACGAGCCGTGATCCTTAATTTTTTTGAGACTTTTACATCCCAGTTACAGTAGACTGCTACATTCCTTTAGGTGTCTCTGGTTCACTTGATGTGACACTGGTTCTTTTAGGAAAGGCTGGCAAAAATGTCATGTAACTGCCTTACCTTGATACTTACTGTATGAAGGACCCTCTGTGAAGAAGTGCTGTTCCAGAGAATTGTTTTTTCAAAGGCAGCGTTTCTCTCTCTTGAGTAGGAGTCCTGAATGTCAGGATTATTCCTGCAATCTCCTAGTGTTGTAGGGAACTGAGGTTATCAATACAGCCAGCTTAGGGATTCGTCTTCTTTTTCATTTGTGCAGGTTACTGATGGGGTTTTATAGATTCTGGGAAAACAATGTCAGTATTTTTAACAAAAAAACTGTGTACATAGAGCATTTGTGGTTTAAAATCAAAATGCAGAATTTCAATAAGAATTGCTTCCCTTATCGGAAATGAAAGAAATTGGGAGTTCCCAGTATTTATTTTAGAGAGTGAAATTTTGTATGATGAGGCCCAAGTTTTCAGAACCGGACTCCACCTAAGGCCCTTGGGCAAGTCTCTCTAGATATTCATTCTTGGAAAAAATGAGTAATATCTTTTTTGGTAATTAAAATGCTAATGAAATTTATTTGCATAGTGTGAATAATACTTCAGTGAAATTGTTCCTGTATGTGGCTGACATGACGGTGACAACTTACTGAATTGGGGCTTTGGAAAGACTTACTGACTTAGTCAAACAACTCAAAAACAAGAAAGATGTTTCTATCAAGTGAAATGTGTATTTATTCCAGATTTTCGGCTCAGATGCTGGGGCGGAGCCGGGGGGAGGGAAATTTCCAGGGAATCTGATAGTTCAGCTGGTGCAGAGTCGTGTCTGGTGTCTAAGGAGTGGTGCTCAGGACATGGTTTCTTATGCCAATGAAATCGTCCCTGCTGCTCTCTTTTATTTACTCTCCCGTGGAAAGAGAATAACTGCTTTAACGTGCACCTCATAAAAATTCTACTTCTATTTGGAGATAATATTAAGTTATAAGCTTTTCTCATAGTAGCAGAAGAGCCAAGTTCTCTTGAATCTTTTCTTGTAACTTATTGCTTCAGCTATTTAAAAGAGGTAGATATCTATCTATTAACATGAAGAGATCTCTAAGCTGTGTCAAGTGAAGAACATTAAGTTGCAGAACAGAACAGATAGTGTAATGACATCTACGTAATCAAATGTGTTTATTTTGATGTGTTTAAATTGATGACATATGTATGTCATCAATTTATAGAAATAGTACCCAGAATCATACACATCAGACTTTCAACCGTGGTTACTGATGGTAAAGGGAGAGGAGAGCAGAAGGGAGGAATTAATAAGGTTTTTTTCCTTCACTCCAAGTACTGCTCTGAAAGAATGCATTTAAGGTTTACAAAGGTAACATTTTAAAAATAATGTACTAAATGTCCATTACAGAAAATTTGAAAAATTGAAATAAGAGAAAATAAAATGTAATCAGTAATCTTGTCAAAGATAGTGACTATTGCCATTTTATGGCGTGTCCTTCCAGTGGATGTAAATGTACACTTACACACGGATTCATGTGGTACCCATTTCATTTACTCTTCTAAATAGTGCTGCATGGACTATGGCCTTACATAAATGATTGTGCTCCTCTGATGATTTCTGTTGAAAAGTTTCCAGAAATGGGTTTATTGGGGGAAAAAAAGGTAGGTATGATTTAAAGACCCCCAAGTGCCTTCAGGAAAAGTTGTCCCTGTATCCATGACAACCAGAAGTATTTCTAAGTGTCTGTCTTACTGTGCACTCCCCAGCATCCAATATTCTTTTCATCTTTGTGAATTTGATAGATTGAAAATATTTTATTTTTGTTTTAATTTATATTTCTACATTAGAGAGATTGAGTTCTTTTTTTGCCACATAAATTTGGCCTAAAACAAAAAATTCAGCCAAATTTAATAAAGCTTTGACAGACGCTAAAGGAAGGCACGGCTTTAATATGCGGAGGCTGATTTTAATAAAAACACTATATCCAAATTAGCGCTTGTCCCTTCAAGATAGTCATTAATCAGAGTCCACTAATGATACCATTGCTTGCTATATTTTGAGGGAACTTTTTTGTTTTTAATACGCCTTTGGAGGTGGCGGCTGGTGGAGTCTATGTTTGGAAGTTTAGGAAATAAAGATTATAACTTTATTTTCCATTTTCCCTTTCATTTTAAAGTGGGACAACTAAAAAGGAATTGCCCCCACCCCCTTTTTTAAGTGGCTTATAAATGATCCCTGAAGGCAGTTTACACATTAACATCTGCTGAGCGTTCCTTTGTGTCTTAGGTCCTGGGCTGGGCACTGAACTAACAAATATGGAAATTTCACAATCTCTGCTCTCCAGTCTTTTTAGAGAGGTAATACCCAAGATGAGTCCTGAAAGACAAATAGGGGGGTATAAATCTAGATAAGAGGGAGTCAGTGGGACAGAGTGGGATGAAGAATGTTCAGGTAGAGGGAAACACACGTGCAAAAGTGCAAAGGGACGTGGAAGGGTGTGCGGCTCTGAGCAGAGATTTGGTAAGACTGAGGCCCAAGATAAGAGAAGCAGGAAGTTAGGGATCAAGTAAGTAGGTGCCAGATCATGGTCTTGCCGAGATTTAATTCTGAAAGCTTCGAGGAGCCTTTTAAGGATTTCAAGCTGACGAGTTGCATGATCAGATTTGAACTTAGGGGCTTCCCTGGTGGCGCAGTGGTTGAGAGTCCGCCTGCCGATGCAGGGGACACGGGTTCGTGCCCCGGTCCGGGAAGATCCCACATGCCGCGGAGCGGCTGGGCCCGTGAGCCATGGCCGCTGAGCCTGCGCGTCCAGAGCCTGTGCTCCGCAACGGGAGAGGCCACAACAGTGAGAGGCCCGTGTACCGCAAAAAAAAAAAAAAAAGATTTGAACTTAGAAAGATTGAAAATGTCTTTCTGGATGACACATAAGGGTAGGGCAGAAGTGATGGCAGAGAATTAGGAGGCCAGTAATCCAAAGGAGAGGGAGTTTGAGCCTGATTGCGGGGACGGGGCTGGTGGATGAGTGGACAGCAGGACGGCAACATGAATGAGGCTTTATGAACTGTTTGGATGTGGAGGACAAAGGAGCCGGAGGCATCTGAGAGGTGAGGACCCAGCTCTTTGGCTTGGGGAAGCGGATGATGCTGGGATTGATCACATAGAGAACACTGGGCCGGGGGAGGGGGTGATAAAGGTAGTGTTGAGGTTTGGTCATTCCATCCTGAGTTCGAGATGGCTCTGGGGGACCCGAGAGGAGATACCATCCAGGTAGTTGGCTGTAGAGTTTAGGGAACAGACCAAGTCTGGGAGCACAGATTTGGGAGCTATGAACATATATTCTTCAAGAGAAATCATAAAAATGCCCTGAGCAGAGGCTGCTTGATGGGATTTTGTTCTGTCTTCATCCTTTTAGGATAAATATATTATTTTAAAGTCACTTTTTTTTTTTTTTTAAGATTTTTTGGAGGTGGACCATTTTTAAAGCCTTTATTGAATTTGTTACAATATTGCTTCTGTTTTATGTTTTGCTTTTTTGCCACGAGGCATATGGGATCTTAGCTCCCTGACCTGGGATCAAACCCGCACCCCCTGCATTGGAAGGTGAAGTCCTAACCATTGGACCACCAGGGAAGTCCCCCTTATAGGATATTTTAATTACAGTTGCCCCAGCCCAGCCAGGATATTTTCTGCGCCTAGCTTTGATCGGCTGCAGCCGTCAGTCCCTGCATCAGTGAACTCCTCAAGACCATTCAGACCGAAAGATATGCTGGAACTGAAGATAGGTGTACCCTTTAAGCCTAGAATATCTGTTAAGTGACTGGAAACATCCAAGTGTCCATCAGTGGGGGACTGAATAAGTACACTGTGGAAAGCACATATGGTCGTAGCATATGTTGCATCCTATCACTCCTCTGCTGAAAGCCTGCTGGTGGCTTCTCTTTGCACTTAGAATACAATCCACACACCTGAAGAACTTGCATGCTTTGGCCCTGGGCTGGTCCTCTAGTTTCCTCTTGTGCCATTTTCCTGTGTCCGCACCGTTTACTTTCTCAGGCACACGGCACTTTCCCAGTGTCAGCCCTTTGCTCCTGGGGTTCACTCTGCCTGGACCAGCGCTCTCCATTGATTTGGGTGCTAACTCCCTTTTCTCCTTCAGCTGTCAGCCTAAATGACCTCTCAGGAGAGGTCCCTGGCTCCCTCCTCACCCTCCTTCTCCCCGAACCCCTGTTTTTTTCCCCCCCTTTAAGATTTCAGTCTGTAATTATTGTGTCTGCCCTTCTTTTATGAGGATGGGGATCGTGTATCTCTTAAATGTTGTAACCCTAGCATCTGACACATACCATGTACAAAATAAACTTTTTTTTTCAGTGAATGTTAAATTTATAAGGCGAAATATTGGCAAGTGAAAAAATTAAGTCACAGACAAGCATTGGATAATCCATTTACAAAAATTAGAATTTCTACACATTATATGTGTGTGTTTATATGTTCATATAAGCATAGGAAAAAAAGAAAGTGTATAACCCATCTTGTTTCCAGTTACCTCCATGGAGTAGGGTTAGGTCAGAGCCTTTTATGGCCTGTTTTGTCTACTTATGTATTATCTTTTCTTTTTTTTACGGTAAGCATATGTAACTTAATGGAGCAGTAATATTAAAGTAAATCTAATCAGAATTTCTAGCTTCGCTTTTAACAATCACATGTCTTTATGGCCAATGATCCTTGTTATGGACAAGTTTTATAGATTTTTCAGTTAATAAGAAATTGGAAATACAAAGTTTGTTTTGGTTTAGGCCAGTGAACTAATAATTATGTATTAGGTACAGTGTAAAGGAGAAACTCCTGTGTGTCTCCTCTGTGCTCAGTACTCTACCCACAGAGCACTTCATTTCTGACCCTTGTGGTCACCAAATGTGTGGCGTTTTCCCCCACACCAAGTACTTCTGCTGAACCAGCTGGGTGTCTTACTGTATTCAGTTCAGTCCTCACTCCACCTGGAGGTATAGCATCAGATCCCACAGGATAAGGGCTCAAGCCCGCAAGACTACACCCCCAACTTCATTTCAGTCACTAAATTTCAGTCACATTGTTACCTGTGCTTCTGACCCACTGGCTATAAATCAAGTTCCCATGACCCCGTCCTCAGGTTTGATTAATTTGCTAGAGGGGCTCACAGAACTCAGGAAAACAGTTTACTTACTAGATTAGTGGTTTATTACAAAGGCTATTCAGGGATAAGAATGAACAGCCAGATGAAGAGATAAGGTGAGGTCTAGAAGGATGCCACCCTCCCAGCACGCAGGAGTGTTCCTGTTTACCAGCCTGGAAGCTCTCCAACTCCGAAGTTCAGGGATTTTTATGGAGGCTTCACTATGTAGGCGTGAATTATTCAATCATTGTCCAATAGTGATCACATTATCTCCAGCCCCTTTCCCCTCCCTGGAAGTCTGCAGGGCTGAAAGTTCCAGCCTTCTCTTTAATCACTTGCTTGGTTCCCCTGGCAACCAGCCCCATCCTTAGGGGCTTACCAGAAGGCACCTCATTAACATAAACTCAGACGTGGTTGAAGGGGAGGCTTGTTACGAATAACAGATACCCATTTCACTTTTATGCCCTGGAGCTGTTTCAGGAACTGGTAGCAAAACTAAATTATAGCCAGAGATGCCCCTGTGGTTCTTACGTAGGAAATTACAAGGGTTTTAGGAGCTGTGTGCCAGAAACCATGGAAAAAGACAAAATATATATTTTGTTTATTATAAATCATGATATCACAGCTACTCATCAAAGGACTATGAGTTTGTTCTGGTTGTAGATAAATCAGTAGTTCTAATTAAACTGCATTTCCCTTAGCTTGACCATCCTTGAAGAATCATTGACCATTAGGTTCCAATGGAAGGCTTTCCTATTCCAGCATCCAGGTTACTGGTCACCTGCTTTGCATGTAGCATTCTGCTAAGAATTTGTCTTTGAAGTCAGTGGTCTGCCCTCAGCTGCTCTGATATGAAGTGGGGAGAGAGGTGCAGCTTGCTCTGAGGTTGGTGGTGTTCCCATGGGTGAAGGCAAGGAGGAGGGGCAGAGGAAAGGAGCAGACTGGAGCGGACTGGACCGTGTGAGGAATCTGCCGAGTGTATGTGGAGGGCATCGTGTGATAATGCACAGAGGATGTGTGTCCCTGAAAATTCTCAGGACGTTTTTTTTCCTCTGTCTTCACATCCTGAAGACACCACTTCCAACTGGGTACAAAGTCTTGACTGTGTGAAACTGTGAGTTCTTTAACTGTCTGGAATGAGTCTCTGGAGCTTCCACAGTGCTAATTGTTTCCTGTGAGATCTGCATTTGAAAGTGAGGTTTCTCTCGTTCACCTCTTAACCCTCCTTATTATCCTCTGTTTCCAGTTGGTTCGACTCTGCAATGAAGGAGCTCGGAAGATGGAAAGGACTGAAATGATGTACACAATTAACTCCCAGCTGGAGTTTAAAATTAAGGTATTCTCTCATACTTCTTCATAAATAGATTTGTTACTGCTCCTGCTTAAATCTTATGCGAATAAAGAGATAGTTGAGGGCAACAAAGTGGAGAGGAATTTGCTTTTCACAGCAGGGCCATAAATTGATTACAGAGAGGCTGGCAGGGGAAATAGCAGATGCTTTGCTTTGGACAATTCAGCTCTTGCTAATACCAGATAAAGTGACCTTTCTCTAGGCCACAGAGTTAGGTATTTTCTAACTGGCACTTTCTTCTTTCCCTAGGAAGACACCAAACTTGAGAAAAGGGTGGTTAAAAATAATAGAATTTTAGAATAGAAAGGAGATTTCTTTAGTATTCTCAAAGTATCCTGCAAAACAGTGGTATCCCACGAGCTGGACCAGGGTGTTCTCCTAAATCAAATAAGGACACTGCTTTCTCAGTTTGCACAAAAGGATTGCTAGTGAATTGTTCTTTTCAAATTTGTTTTTCTCCCATAATTCTTTTGTGCATATATGCTGCCTGCTACTGCGTGTCTCATACTGCTCAGGGGCAGATGACAGGATGGACAAAGAAGGAAATAACAATTAATGGCGAGGCTAGGCCATGGTCAGCTCCTTTTCTGGCTCACAGTTTAGTTCTTAATGGGTGTGAGTGTTCATGGTTGTGATTCTGTTTCGTTTTATGCCACTTGAATTTAATGAAGCAACTTAAAGCGGTCATATTTTTTCATAGTGAAAGCGTTCCTAATTTGTGCAGTGGGATTAGAGCAATCGTGGCATTATGCAGATAACTCTCTGCTGTGTCATATAGTTTGAGGGCCACTGATATAGTACAGCTACACCCTTTTATTTTATAAATGAGAGAAATACAACCCAGAGAATAATTAATTGTTAACAGGGTCATTCGGCTCGTGGTGGCAAAATCAGGACTAGGGTCCAGACGTCCTGACTTGCAGATCAGTGTAAACTCTTCCACTGTGACACCCTGACTATAAAGATTTAAATGCAGAAAGGTGACCCGTGATTCTTCTCAGAAAATGATGGGTACTTGCTAAAAACAGGGTGCGCGTGCACGCGCATGCACACTTTCGCTATTATACCCTCATATAGAAATTTACGGCAATTTCAAAACCCATTTTTTCCCCATCCTTCAAAAAGAATCCTGCCCTTCACTTTCATTTGTTTCTAAGTATTTTAGAAAATATATCTATACATCAAAAGGTTCTTTTTAATCCCCTCCTTTTTAAAGATGATAAATCTCTAACCATTTCCGTTTTAAAAGTTGATAAGCCCCTTCCCTAACCATTTTTCTTTTTCTTTCTTCACTGATAATCAGTTGTTTTAAGATACCTTTAAGCTCTGTTTCTCTAGAACCACAATTAATTTGTAACTGAAAAAATGCTTACCCCAAGGGTTCTTAAAAATAAGTGATTAACATCAACTGAGTGCAGGAGTTTTTGTTTTTTTGTTTTCTCTTGGTTCAATGTTAAGATTGCAAACTTAAAGGAAAGTATTCTAAGTTTAGATTTATAATGAAGGGCTTAATTCAGACCACTTAGAGATACTAATACAACCTTAGGACCTCATTTCTATAACACTTTATGGATAACAATGGACATTTTTATTCAGTTCATTTCAAAGATGCGAAGACAGATGTTCAAAGAAGTTAAGTGGTTTGTCTAAGCACGTGCATTCTTTCAACAAATTTCATGAGCACTTTTGTGGACTGAAGTGGGAAAACAAAAGCATGATCCCTGCCCTCAGGGAGCTTACCATC
Source organism: Aethalodelphis obliquidens (assembly GCF_003676395.1). Classification (NCBI taxonomy): domain Eukaryota; kingdom Metazoa; phylum Chordata; class Mammalia; order Artiodactyla; family Delphinidae; genus Aethalodelphis; species Aethalodelphis obliquidens. The sequence goes on along the minus strand of NW_020838025.1, from coordinate 1,039,984 downwards.
TAGTAGAAGACTACAGAAATACAAAGGAGTGAGCCAAGTCTACAGCTGTTATGGGAGATAGAAGAGTTTTGAGAACACCAGCAATGGAGAGGGCGTGGCCGGCCCTAAGAATGAGGGACAAAGGGGTGGGGAGCTTGTAGCAGCCAGGCAAGGCTTCATACTGGAGGTACGCTTGAGCTGATCTTGAAAGGAGAGAGAGAAGGGTCTTCCAAGAGTGAAGAGCAGGAGCAAATGCACAGGACATGGTTTCAGCTGCTGTAGCCCAGGAATTGCACACATTCAGTGGGGTCGAGGCAAGCAGGGCCGAACCAGAACTCATGGGAAGGGCCTTGTGCGCCAAAAGAAGGAGCAGAGCCGGATCATCTGGGAGCCACTGAAAAGTTCAAAGCGTGGAAGTGACACAGTCAGATGCGCATTTAGTAAAGATGACCTTAGCATCATAGTAAAAGCCTTTTAAACTTATTCCAAATCCAGAAGTCATTAAAAGGAAAATTGATCAATGTGAAAATTTAAAAAATTTCTCCATAGAGTGAAAATTAAAGGGTATTTAAAAAGTGAGAAGGGAAATAGGAACCTGGGGAAAAAATTTAGAACTCCCATATAGATAAAGCATTAATATTCCCAACATATAACCTCAAAGTGATAAGAAGAAGATAAGGAAAAAATCCATTAGAAAATTGCAAACTAGAAAACTGTCGTCAGAAGAGGAAATACAAATGACTGTTAAACATCTGAAAAGATGCTTTACTTCATTCAGAAGAAAATTGCTAATTGAAATTAAAATAATGTATTCTACCCCTTAGATTTATAAATAATTCAAAACATTTTATCAGTGAGTTATTGGGAAAGCCATGTTTATCTGTTGCTCGTGGGAAAGATTGTTATAACCCCAATGGTGGGCAATATGTCAATAACTATCAAAATTACAAATGCAAGTTACTATGACCCAGCAGTTTTACTTCTAAGAATTTATCCTATTGATATACTCATGAATGTGTAAAATTACACACACACACACACACACACACACACATATACAGACATACACACAAAGTTACTGATATGGCATTGTTTTAACTGCAAAAGATTAGAAACAACCTAAACATCTATCAATAGGGGACTGATTAAATAAATTATAGTATACCTAAATTATGTAAGACCACTCAACTTAAAAAAAAATGAAGAATTTTAGGAATCGATACGGTAAGCTTTCTGTCTTACATTATTAAGTGAAAAAAGTAAGGTGCAGAACAGAAGGAAAAAAGAGTATAAAAGTTGCTTCTGTGTAAGAAATCTCTGGAAAGTTATAGAAGAGCAGTAACAGTTACTACCTTGTAGGGGCTGTAATCAGTGGTTGGAAACTGAGTAGATGAGGTACGGTGTGGGAAGGAGGTTGTTCACTTAATAGGTTTTCATAGGACTTTTTTTTTTAACAACCCCCCCTTCCCACTCTACACACATACACCAGATTCAGTTTATTATTTTAAAAATGTATTACAGCAGCTATGTGGAGGGTAAGTTGGGAATGTAATAAAACCGGAGGCAGAAAACCAGTTTGGAGACTGAAAGCAGAGGCAGAGAGATAAGCGGGATGCCTGGAGGAGGGCTGTAGCGGTGGTACCGCAGGTGTCTAGTCTGGTCGACTGGATGGAGAGTCACACCATCACCTAGGTAGGGAATCCAAGAGGAGGAACGACCCTGAGGGAAAGGTAGCGGGTTCTGTGTTGGTTCTGTTTGGTTTATTGTCCTACCGTAGCCATTACTGCCATGAAAATATTTACTGAGTATTTACTATGTGCCATTTTCACATAGTCTCATTGAATTCTCACAGGAACCCCATGAAGTATCTAATTATTATTCCCATTTTATCGTTGAGGAATTTGAAGCTAGAAATAGTAGATTATTTGCTCAAAGTCATACACCAAGAAGTACTGAAGTCTGGATTCAGATCTGCGACTGACTGCAGCGTCCACATTCTTAACCATGGCAGCAAAATAATGCTAGTCTTTTTCTCATTTGAAGGGGATAGAAGCTTATATATATGTGTGTGTGTGTGTGTGTGTGTGTGTATTAGATATATGTATGTATGAATGTATGTATGTATGTTTACTTACATGTGTTTTTCATTTTTAAATTAGTAAGTTTCTGGCCGAGTATCATGTGCTGCACGTGGTAATGTGAGGGGTGAGGAGAGTCCACCGGATCGGCACAGGAAGCCAATATTAAGAGCGTGGACTCTGGAGCCAGCCTGCCTGAGTTCCAGTTGTAGCTCCACTACTTACTAGCTGTAGGACTTTGGGCATTACTTAACTTTCATTTCTTAGTTTTCTGAACCGTAAGGTAGGACTGATAATGGTACTTTCCCTCATGGAGTTGTTGTAAGGATTAACTTAATTAATGGGAGGGCAGAGTGGAGAGTGACTGCTCAGTGCATAGGGACTTTCTTTTTAGGGTAATGGAAGTGTTCTGGAATTAGATAGTGATGATCACTGCACAACACTGTGAATGTACTAAAAGCCGCTGAATTATATGTATACTTTAAAATGGCTAAATGATGCATTTTTGTCTCAATTTAGAAAAAACTTGTTCTTCCTTGTCTCACTGGCCCATAAAATTAGTTAAATTTTATGCTGAGGCTGGTTTTCTAGGATGCTAAGTAACACCAAAAAGAATGAAAATCTTTTCTCCAGGGGAATTATATCAGTACCTTTAAGGATGTGTTTTTGTTCATGAATTTTTCTTTCTTTTTTTGCGGTACGCGAGCCTCTCACTGTTGTGGCCTCTCCCGTTGCAGAGCACAGGCTCCGGACGCGCAGGTTCAGCGGCCATGGCTCACGGGCCCAGCCGCTCCACAGCATGTGGGATCTTCCCCACCGGGGCACGAACCCGTGTCCCCTGCATCGGCAGGCGGACTCTCAACCACTGCGCCACCAGGGAAGCCCTCGTTTCTTATTTTTGATTCACACCTGGATTCTAGTCTTAGACGAAGCTTCTAAACTGTGGGAATTCACTTAGGAGCAATTTGGGCTACTGTGATTCTTCTAAATATTTTGGTCATTTTTATAGCTTCTTCTTAAAAGAAAGCCATCTGAATGAGTTTAATCTTTCAACAATAAACTGAAACAAAAAACATTTATAGTATCAGATTTTTGTTTTTTAAAGAAGCATAGACATATTGCAAGCCACTGTCAATTTTAGATATACATTGGAAATTTATTTTTGCCCAGTGGAGTACAAGGTGTTCATAAAACTCAATCTGTTTTAAGAACAAGAGTTAACTGAAGCCTGCGTGCCCAGAGCCCCTGCTCTGCAACAAGAGAGGCCACCGCAGTGAGAGGTCCACGCACCACAATGAAGAGTAGCCCCTGCTCACAGCAACTAGAGAAAGCCTGTGCACAGCAACGAAGACTCAACACAGCCAAAAATAAAAAAAATTAAAAAAAAAAAAAAGACCAAGAGTTAAAAAAACTTTTTTCCCCATCCTCTAAACTAAGAACAGTCATAGGGTGCCATTACATAATACTGTCATTGGTTTATCCTATACACGCAATAACAAGATAGCAGTGCGTTCCCAGTAGTTGCAGCCCTGTGGCAGGACCTAACCTGACTCTGATTATCTGTGGTGACCTCTTGTGTGTGCTGGTGGGGTCCTCCTGAGTTATCTAAGCAACCTCTCTGACACCTTTTAAGTCTCAGCCATAGTCTGATTTGAGATTTGGAGGCTGAAAACTACATGAGCTCCTTGAAATAGCCAGTTTTGAAATTTTGAGATCAGCCATACTGTTTCATCTTACATGTTAAATCTTCAGGAAAACAGTATATAACTGATGAGCAACCTTCTTATAAACGTCCTTTATAAATTAAAAAAATATGAAATCCTTTCCTAGCGTTCTTATTTCCTCCCTAAGATCCTCAGTTTCCTTTGGCTATTTTAAATCATTATTCCCTGAAATGGGTGACATTTGTTTGCACCACACTTACTAGAGTTATCTTTTGTGCGTCCAAGAACTTTTGCTTATTTTTATGGATGTCGTTTTTTCAATCAGATTTTTGGCAGTAAGCATTTCTGCTAACTTAAAAAAAAGCTCTCATGGGTAAGGATCATTCTGAGGTTTTGAGAGTTTTCCAGTTGGAAACTGTAAACTGAATAAAGAAAAGACAAGTATGCAGTTCCTTGAATATAGCCTTTTCTATGAGAGTAAGATGGATTATTCTGAAAGAAGTTCATTTTCACAACCAGAAAATGGCGTGATGCTTTCAGGGATGAACTTCCATGAGGGAAACTACCATAAACTTAAGCAAAGGTTTTCTCCGGAATACAGCTACGTAGATAATCAATAGACAAAACATTCGTTTGCAGGGTTTTTTCTTTCCTTTTGAATAAAGTCTTTTTAGTTCATGAGTTGAATGCAGACTTTTTAATTTGTCTCTTTTTAACCGCAGCTATCAATGTTTTTTTCATATGTTTGGATTCTGATTTGTGATATTTAAAATAACTTCAGTTGATACCAATAGGTTTCCTTTTGAGGCTTTTCAGTTTTAAGTGACTCCTTATCAATCTTCTTTTTAGTTAAGAGTTAATGGAAGGGTAATAACTTTTGGTTGACCCAATAACATTTTCTGCTTGAGTTTTAGTTTTTATATAGGCAAGTTAATATTAATAGTTTATTTATTTATTTTGTTTTGTTTTTTGTGGTACGCGGGCCTCTCACTGTTGTGGCCTCTCCCGTTGCGGAGCACAGGCTCCAGACGCGCAGGTTCAGCGGCTGTGGCTCACGGGCCCAGCCGCTCCGCAGCATGTGGGATCTTCCCGGACCGGGGCACGAACCCGTGTCCCCTGCATCAGCAGGCGGACTCTCAACCACTGCGCCACCAGGGAAGCCCTAATAGTTTTTTATATTGGAAAATAAATTGTTCTTCCTGATTTTCTCTTGGAGAATGTGCTGTCCTTCTCTAACTGTATTTCACTATTACATACTTGTTATATACACTATTATATAAAATAGTGATGTATCATTTGTTTGAATGTAAGTTTTATACTTTACTTTCAATAATCCTAAAAGGACTTTACTTTGGCTTTGGGTACTGAGTGTTTCTCTTTTTGTAGCCTTTTCCTCTAGTCTCCTCTTCCCGCTGGTTGGTCAAAAGAGGTGAGTTGACAGCCTATGTGGAAGACACTGTGCTTTTCTCAAAAAGGACGTCCAAACAGCAAGTCTACTTCTTCCTCTTTAACGACGTGCTCATTATCACCAAGAAGAAGAGGTAAGCCTTCTTGTGGCGTTGCTCGCTGTACATCCAGTTTTGAAACTCTGTAATTCAGACACCTGTTGGAGGTGATCATCCTTTAAAAGCTTGAGATGTTAGGTGTATAGTTTCTACACATGGACTCATACAAGCCTCTGTGCTTCATCTTTTTAAAATTACCTCTACAGCGAAGACTTGAATTGTTACCAGCCTCATTATCCTAGCCAACTGCTGCTGGGCTTTTATAGCATGCAAACTTCTGCTCTAAACATTTGACAGGTTTATGTTATCGGATTCTCTTGACATCCCTGGGGAGGCAACCCTCTTAATATTTTTTTGTGTGTGTGTGTGTGTGGTACGTGGGCCTCTCACTGTAGTGGCCTCTCCCGTTGCGGAGCACAGGCTCCGGACGCGCAGGCTCAGCGGCCATGGCTCACGGGCCCAGCCGCTCCGCGGCATGTGGGATCTTCCCAGACCGGGACACAAACCCGTGTCCCCTGCATCGGCAGGTGGACTCTCAACCACTGCGCCACCAGGGAAGCCCCTCTTAATATTTTTGATCAGCATTTTTCACAGTTCTTCTGCTATAGGACCTTTGTATAAAACAGACAAAAGTTGCTCCGGTTGAGAACAAGCTGGGGTGTGACTCTAGCATTTCTTGTAACTTAATTTAAAATCCACTGCTCTTAAAGATTGTTAGAAAATCTTTAGAAAGATTAGATTTTTTTTTTTTTTTTTAGAAAAAAGTTTCCCCGTGACTGGGAAGATGTTAGCAATACTCCAATACTCCCTGCTTCAGGGAAGAAAGTCAATCCCTTGGTTGGCAGAGTGTTTATTCCTCTTACTTTAGACTTCTGGTTGTGGAGTCAGGTCCTGCTCCAGAAGGAATACTGTACAAGCCTTTTCTTTACAGCATTTGTTCTAACTGTTCCCACTCAAAACACACACACATGCACGTGCACATACACATACACATACACATACTCCCCTTAGCCCTTAGCTCTGCCTTTCTCTAGGGAACATTCTTTATTAAATGTACTCAGTATGTGTTGGATTATAAAATATTTTCCTGCTGTTTCTCCATACATAGTCCGTCTTTCCTAGAATATGAACTTAGAATGAAATTATAAATCTGTGGTTTGTTATTTCCACATACGAAGGCAATGAAGGTAGGCTGAATTGCTGGCATATGATAGGAATAGTAGTAGTTAGTTCACGGGGTACAGTTTAGACAAAGTAAAGAGAATCATGGAAACAGGCTTCTGTGAATATATAAAATTAATGCCCAAATTTATCATGAAATGTTTATTCAAATTCTACTTCTGAGTTGCTGACATTTTAGCTTGAAAGTTCAAACTAAATTGAAACAGAGGTTGAGCTTTTCTTTCTGCTCCTTCTAATCAGACTGTATTATGAATTATTTCAGCTGCTCGGCTGTCGAGGTGACATGAAAACTTTGTATGGTCTGCCCTGAAGAGCCATAATGTGACGATGATGAATGCATAAAGACGCTGATGATTATTTTTCATACTTAGGAAAATAGTGTTCCCATAACTTCAGGAAGAGATTATTTCTCTTACCTGGGACAGTTTACATAGTTCTAGTAGCTAAGTAAATTTTATAAATACAGATTGCAGAGGAATTATAATTTTTGTATTTTTGTGTTTTGTTGGTTTCCTATGAGATAGCATGTTTCTTTGGCTTTCTTTGCGATGTTTTGTTTTTAGAGGAGGGTGATTATATATGACTCTTCAAATGCCAGAACTCTTGACTTTTAACATCTTCCAGCTGTTGAAATATTTGTTCTGTCTCAATGGACCAAAAGCTTTCACTGAATTTTTTATTTTTAATGATAAAATATACATTGACAGTACCAAGCCAATTTTTTTTTTTTTTTTTTTTTTGTGGTACGCGAGCCTCTCACTGTTGCGGCCTCTCCCGTTGCGGAGCACAGGCTCTGGACGCGCAGGCTCAGCGGCCATGGCTCACGGGTCCAGCTGCTCTGCGGCATGTGGGATCTTCCTGGATCGGGGCATGAACCCGTGTCCCCTGTACCGGCAGGCAGACTCTCAACCACTGCACCACCAGGGAAGCCCCCAAGCCAATTTTAAATGTAAATGTAGTTTTGCTATGGTGATGAAAACATTAAGGGTATTAAACCAGTATGTCACAACTTTTATTCTTTTTTTTTTTAAAAAAAAGAAACAAGGTTTTTTAAAAAATTATTTATTTATTTGGTCGCACTGGGTCTTAGTTGCTGCACACAGGATCTTCATTGTGGCATGTGGGATCTTTAGTTATGGTATGTGGGATCTTTAGTTACGGCATGGAACTCTTAGTTGTGGCATGTGGGATCTAGTTCCCTGACCAGGGATCAAACCCAGGCCCCCTGCACTGGGAGCGCGGAGTCTTAGCCACTGGACTACCAGGGAAGTCCCGCAACCTTTATTCTTGAACTTGCCTAGAACCCAATAAATACAGACTTTTGAAAGTTAGAATTAAGATATATGCTATTCTACTTAGCAGTGTACTTTGCCCTCCACAGGAGATTTTGCCATTATATTTAATGTTGCACTGTGAGCTATCCCATATTTGTTTCCTTAGATATATTTGCACTTCTGTGTTAATAAAAGAAAGAAATACAGCTTCAATGGAGAGAGCAACCCTGAGCACCTAACTGCCTTTACCAAAACAGGGGTTTTCTTGCCTTTACCAATTAGCTCATCATATTTCTGGTGCTCTTGACTCCGAGAATAGCATTGGAGGTTCAAGTTGTTTATGACCTGAATATTTGGTGAGGGTGACAAGCAGACCACAGTCTTGATAAACAGACTGGGTTAAAAATGTACAGTATGTACAGCCGTATTTCTGTTATAGCTTCAAGGAGGCAGCTACAAATGCTTTGCATGCCAGAGACAGCCATGAAGGGGGTACAGCAGCTTCGAACAAGGCAATCGCTTGGGCTTGGCTACGAGGTACAGATGAAAGACAACTACGTATGCCAGCTCTGTAGGACTGATGTAACCGCCCACTGCCTAAGTCTAATTCTAGGATTCAGTCAAGGAGCTTAGCTGCTGGGACTCCAGTGGTTTTCAGCTTCAGGGAGGCTCCCTGGCTACTGGGAGGGACCGCTTGGGAGGACAGTTACTCTTCCTCCTGTCTGGCAGATGGTTTATGCTGAGATGGTTTATTCTGGCGGATGGGATGAGTGGCTACCTCAGCTCTGCAGTGTGTGTGTGTATCACTGCTAGTGCTTGCAGAGTGGCTAGTGACCATGCCCCTGTCTTCTAGGACAGAAATTTTCACTCTTTTTAAATTTTATCTTATTTTATTATTTTTTTATTTTTTATTTTTTTTTGCGGTACGCAGCCCTCTCACTGTTGTGGCCTCTCTCGTTGTGGAGCACAGGTTCCGGATGCGCAGGCTCAGCGGCCATGGCTCATGGGCCCAGCTGCTCCGTGGCATGTGGGATCTTCCCGGACCGGGGCACGAACCCGTGTCCTCTGCATCGGCAGGTGGACTCTCAACCACTGCGCCACCAGGGAAGCCCTTCACTCTTTTTTAGACTATCAAAAAGAAGTTTAAAGTTGCCATTAGCTCTGGACAGCTTGTGAGTCACCGTATTGATAGTCTGTTCTGTCAGATTTCAGAAGGATATGTGATCGGTTTGACTACTTTGGATGAGAAAGTGAATTCTTGGTACTTGAAGCTTTGACTGCACATTGTCTGGTTACTTCCAGAGCAGAGTTCTCAACTCGGCACTATTGAAGCCCTACAGTTCGTTGTTGTAGGGGCTCCCTATGCTGTGTAGGATGTTTTCACAGCATCCCTGCCCTCTACCTACTGTTTGCTAGTGGCGCCTCCCTCCCAGTTGTGACAACCAAAAATGTCTCCAGACATCATCATATGTGCCCCAGTTGAGAACCACTATACTAGAATGATGGCAAACCGTTAACCAGCTTTGCCTTCAGAGGGAGGAAGGTGTGCCAATCTGTCAGACCTGTCACAGCAGTAGCAGTAACACTGTAATAAAAAAGGAATAGATTGCCATGTTGTACTCATAGATTAATGAATAATAACGTTATAAAATCCAAGTTTTGCCCAGCGATAACTTATAATTAGTTATCCATTACAGCTCACAGACTACACCCCGATGTACAACCTTCTGGATTAAGTACCATTGTCCCCGGTTTTGAAACCTGAAAACTGAATTCAAGACCTAAATAGGTTCAAACTCCCCAAACGCTTACTTTGCAAGGTAGTTAACTGTCTTCTTGTCTCATTCAGTGCCTTGTATCTGGCTTAGGTCTTCCTTTTCAATTTCTTCTGAAGCTAAAAACAGTCTTCCTCCCTGTAATAGTTTCTACAGCTGCTGTAGCAAAGTACCATAAACTGGATGGCTTAAAACAATAGGCATTTATTCTCTCATAGTTCTGCAGGCAGAATTCTGAAATCAAGAAACTGGCAGGGCCATGCCCCTCCGAAGGTGGTGCTTATGGCAGCGTAACTCCAGTCTCTGCCTCTGTCTTCATCTGGCCTTCTTGCCTCCTGTGTCTCTGTGTGTCTTAAAATCGCCCTCTCCTTATAAAGACACCAGTTATTGGATTTAGGGCCCACTCTAATTCAGAATGGTCTCATCTTAACAGATTCCATCTGCAAAGACCTTATTTCCAAATAAGGTCACATGGGACAGCACCAGAGGTTAGGGCTTCAGCATATTTTTTGGAGGACACAGTTCAACCTCCTGTACTCCTCCGCACATCACCACTGCCTCACTTAAACACAGAATGAAGAAATGTGCTGTAATGTCTTAGCTAGTTCTAGAACACACATTTTTTTTTTTTAACATTGATGCCATTTTTCATAGATTTCTGAATGTCCTCATGGTCATGTGATGTGAACAGCTGTATTTGGAGTTTTCTCAGGTTACATTCATGTCCCAGTCTCCTTCCAACCTGTTCCTTCTCCAGGGTCTGTTCCCTGCTTAGTAAAGGGCACTTCCATCCACCCAGTTGCTCCACAGTAAATCTGAAAGCCCACTTCGTCCTTTTCCTCACCGTGTTCCCCGTCCGTTGAATCCCCAGTCTTCTACTCATGATGAAACAGCTTCTTTACTCACACATTGCAATGCCCTTGTACCACCTCCTTGAGCTCGCCCAGAAGACACACCTAGCTGGATTCATGCCACCATCCCTCCATCCATTTACATTCCATAGCCGGAGTATGCTTTTTAAAAGACTCAGTTTGTCCTTTGCAAACAGCCCTTCCATGGTCGCACCTTGCACTCACTGAGGCATTCTAGCCCCCAGGACCTGGCACGTGCTTCTTTCTCTGCCTGGAATACCCTCTCTACCTCATAACCCTGTTCCACCCCGAATCTTTTCTAGGCAAAGTGCTTTTCATTCTTTAGGTCTTAGATTAATTGCCACACATCCACTGGGAGCTCTTATCCATTCCTCTAGAGTGGGTTGATTTCCGCTGCTCTGTGTTCCCATAGAACCCTGCACTTTCTCTGTCATAATATTTGTGTTACTATGTGTTCACGTCTGTCGTGTTGACCTTTGCATCCTCAGTGCAGAGACTGCGCCTGGCCCGTAATGACCATTTAATAAATATTTGTCAAACGTGAACCAATCCATCTAGATGGTTAAATATACACAATTTGAGTGGCTGCATTACTCAGTGGGCAGGCTCCCCCCATTCCACACGCAAGTTAAAATTTCTTTGAATTCTCTCTTATTTTTAAAAGACATGTGATTTTTGTATTCTCCATTATAGATTCATTTTCAATTAATTTTGGTAAAAGCAAGTCTGGCACTCTATCATGTGGCTTCTCACATCTTCTGGAGTTTTATCTATAAACTTATCCATAAATGACAGGTAACCTCAATCTGAAAAACACTTAGGATTGTATTTGCAAAACTGTGCTCTATAGAGGAAGTTATTTATTTTTTTTAGCTTGCTTTTATTTTGTACTATTGTGTCAACTAATGTTTTGAGCTACCCATACAAAAGGGTTTAAGAGATAAAAATGTTGAATTATCACACACACACATACATAAGAAGTCAAGTGAGTTTGGAAAACCCTACATACTCCATCCCCCTTTGGAAGATTCACTATTGGATCATTTAGGAAGGCTTTTGGCTACAAGTGACAGAATTCCCAAATAGCAGTGGCTCAAGTGATTAAGACATTTACCTCTCTCACCAAACATGAAGACCGAGGGTGGACAGTCCAGGTCCAGTGGTCACCAGTAACCCAGCCCCTTCCCATTCTTCAGCTGCACTGTGCTCTGTTCACTTTTTGCCCCTGTGCACGTAGCTTCATGGTTGCAGGTGGCTCCTGCAGGTCCAGGCATCATCATTTCATTCAAAGACATAGGAGGGAGACAAGGGTGAAGAATAGAGCCTGGCCAAAGGGACTCTTTTTCTCAAGTGGCTTCTCTTTTTATCAGCAGAGGAAAACCTTTCTCAGACAGTCTTCAGAAGACTTCTTTTTTTAAAAAAAATTATTTATTTATTTTTGGCTGAGTTGGGTCTTCCTTGCTGTGCATGGGCTTTTCTCTAGTTGCGGCAAACAGGGGCTACTCTTCATGGTGGTGTGCGGCTTCTCCTTGCGGTTGTTTTTTTTCTTGTGGAGCATGGGCTTTAGGTGCGCAGGCTTCAGTAGTTGTGGCACGCAGGCTCTAGAGCGGAGGCTCAGTAGTTGTGGCTTGCGGGCTCAGTAGTTGTGACTTGTGGGGTTCCGTAGTTGTGGCTCGCGGGCTCAGTAGTTGTGGCACATAGGCTCAGTAGCTGTGGCTTGCAGACTTCAGTAGTTGTGGCTCATGGGCTCAGTTGTGGCACACGGGCTTCAGTAGTTGTGGCACACAGGCTCAGTGGTTGTGGTGCATGGGCTTGGTAGTTGTGGCTTGTGGGCTCTAGGCCCACAGGCTTCAGTAGTTGTGGCACACGGGCTCAGTAGTTGAGGCGCATGGGCTTTGTTGCTCCGTGGCATGTGGGATCTTCCTGGACCAGGGCTTGAACCCGTGTCCCCTGCATTGGCAGGTGGATTCTTAACCACTGCACCACCAGGGAAGCCCAGAAGACTTCTTGTATCTCACGTGTCAGTCTTGGTTCACAAAACTTGTCCTTATAAAGGAGGCTGGGAAAGCAGCATATGGCAGGGGAATCAGACAGCCAGGGTTGTTTTAGATTAGCTGTGAAGCAGGGGAGGAGGCAGTGGTTTGATAGTAGGTAGTTCCAGCCACAGCTAGGAAACCCTCTTTTCCACAGAATACCAATTAACATGGGTAGTTTGGAATACAGGAGGAGTTTTTATTTTGGCCACTCTGTGTGGCTTGTGAAATCTTAGTTCCCCAACCAGGATTCCACCCCCTGCAGTGGAAGCACGGAGTCCTAACCACTGGACCGCCAGAGAAGTCCCAAGAACTCTTTAAAAGAACTAATACATTGCCTTTGAGATAAATGGGGTTGGGGGTTGGGTTCAAAAAAAGCCAGAAGTGGCTGGAGATTTAGAACCCACTTCCCCTTGACTGGTATTAGTCCTCCCGCTGTGGTTCATGTGAGTATCTCGTTGGTAGTGCGTTTTTTTTTCTCCAGTCAGCCCTGCTATGCCCTTAGAGCTGCAGATAGATTGGCCTGGTCTGGGTGTTAGGCACAGTACCAAAAGAATGCAGAAATCTAGTCTAGTCTTGTTATCCATACCAGTAAATGTAATCGTGTCCTGATTTGTTTCTTTCATTCTTCTCCTGGATTCTGTACCCACAAATAATCTAGCCGTGATGTTTTTGGGTATCCCTATAGTTAGATGAGTAGTAATAGTAATAATGATGATAAGCGCCTATATTATTGCACGTTATGGTGTGCCATTCATTGTGCTCAGAGTGTATATGCAATATACCATTGAGTTATCACCGCAACCTAGTATTATTTCCATTTTACAGATGAGGACACTGAGGCAGAGAGAGATAAAGTCTCTTTTCAAGGTCTCTCATCAAAGCCAGGGTTCTAATCTGAGTGTTTGACTCTAAAACCTTCTCTCTTAACCATTTATGTTCGTTACTTCTCAATTTCATTTTTCTAGAATATTTTCACCTTTCCGCTATCCTATAATGTTATTGGGAAAAATAGCCTAGAAACTTGCACCTTTTCTGTTTGCTTTGATAAACAACTTCTTCAAAGCAAGATTTTTTTAAGTGAATATTTTTATAGTTTTACTGGTCATGGGAGAAAGTTAGAAGTGGTACCAAACTGCTGTTGTGAGCTTTTCTCTACCTTTAGCTAATCTAGTGTCAGAGTGTGGGGAAGAGCATTTCCTTTTCATAACATTTCCTTCCCGCAGATATTTAAGAAAGGAGCTTTCCACTTCCTGATTCCTAGTTCCATAAATATTGTGTGTATTGACATAACTTGAACCCTGTGACACATTACAAATCCTCGGATTTTAAAAGAAAGATTTTCTGTAATAGAATTCTACCTGATCATTATCAGGAGTGCAGGGATTTAAGTTAGAACTTGCATTTCCCTAAGTAGTTTGACTGCCCAGTAGCTTAAAGCGGTGCAGACTCCCTGGAAAGGGTCATGGCCTGATTTGGCCCCGTTTTGAGTTTTTCCATTTTGACAGCTTTCCCATTATAGAAAGCTGAGGCCACCTGACATTGTCCCTCTGTCTCTGCAGAATAAACTCCTTCCTTGGAAAATTAACTTTGAGTATCTTGGATAAAGAAAAGGCAGTAGGACTCTGACTCAAAGCACTTTTATTCCTGGAACGTAAAACTTGGTTGTTTCTGACCACTTGGGTCAGGTCCTAAGATCAAGATGGAGAGATGAGGTGGGAGAGAAACGAGAGCCCCCTTTCCTCTTCCTGCTGCTCTTTTACTCTCACCACCTCACCTACCCTTGATCCCCTGACATCGCGAGTAGTAAGAGTATTGTCTCCTCTGTGTCTGTAAGAAGAATTGATGTTGCCATTCAGTGTCAAAAGCTTCACCAACTGAGAAGCACAGTATCAATGTCTGGGGTCAGACAGAACTGCGCTCAGAATCCTGGCCGTGTGACCTTGGGCAAGTTGCCTTTAATCCCTCAGTCTCAGTGTTCTCATCTGTAAAATGGGGATAACAATGTCATCATCTTCCTGGAATGTCTATGAGAATTAAGTGAGATAGTGCACACAAAGCTCTTAACACAGTGAATTGTCCCTGCTGAGGGACGGATACCTGCTGCATATCATCATTATTCCTAGTATTGTGTATCTCCCCAGAGTTTTGGCGCAAATCAGATTATTGCTCTTCTGCTTCTAGAATATTTTCTTGTTTTAAAAAAATGGTTTGAAACCTTAAGCCACTGCTACACAGCTGAAGGTTTGGTGCACTCCCAGGACAAACCTGGATTATGGCCTCTGAACTATGGCCTTAGGAATAATTACATTTAATGCCATGCCTCTCCCTTCCCATCCCCCATCAAGAACCCACGTCAGATGGCAAGTGAGTGAGAGATAACCATTGATCGACTCTTAATCTTTTATAAATTGTTATGAGTCATGTGTATATGTTTGTAGTAGTGATTTTCTTGTAACATCCCTCATACCCGATTAGGAGACACTATAACTTTGTGGCTGACAAAAGTGAATTCAGTATATTTTTCCCTTTATTCAAGGAGGTCAGTGGAGATAAACCTGGATTGCAGTGTGGGGATTACTCCCGTAATTTGGAGTCACCAGCTTCAGAAGCTGCCTACTTTTTCTTCAGAGCTTGCTTAATTCTGGTTATGCCAGAGAAGAAGCTTCAGTAACGTCAGACAGCCTCTTGGACCTGCCCATCTCCTCTTTGTCAAGGACCATGGGTTCAGGATGTCCTGTGGCAGCCAGGGAGGTTCCAGGTTGGAGAATCTGGAGATCCGTGGTGCCAGGAATGGGGGCTTTCTGGTCCTGTTGTGGATTATTGGCCATCATTCTTGGTGTCAGTGAATCACAACAGATCCTTATTTTACCAACAAATGTGACCCTTTTCTCCACTATTCGTTATTTTTTCAACAATGAAATAGGAAGCATATGGCATGTTTTTTTTTGTTTTTTTTCCTTTTTGGAAGTCTAGTCTTTAGTCTTTTAAAAGTCTTTTAAAAGCTGGCTATGCTGTAAAGTGGTCCTGAACAATGTATTGATACACCTGAAACTTACATAATAGGAAAAAAATCATTAAGAAAATGAATTGACAAACCACAGACTGGGATAAAATATTTTCAGATCATACTTGATAAAGGAGTTATATCCAGATTACATAAAGAATTCTTAAAACTCAAAAGTAAACCAACTCAAAAATTTTTTAAATTAATTAATTAATTTATCTATTTATTTATTTTTGGCTGTGTTGGGTCTTCGTTTCTGTGCGAGGGCTTTCTCTAGTTGCGGTGAGCGGGGGCCACTCTTCATCGCAGTGCGCCGGCCTCTCACTGTCGCGGCCTCTCTTGTTGCGGAGCACAGGCTCCAGACACGCAGGCTCAGTAGTTGTGGCTCACAGGCCCAGTTGCTCTGCTGCATGTGGGATCTTCCCGGACCGGGGCTCGAGCCCGTGTCCCCTGCATTGGCAGGCAGATTCTCAACCACTGCGCCACCAGGGAAGCCCCCAACTCAATTTTTAGGTAAGCAAAAATTTCAATAGACATTTCAGCAAAGATCTCCAGATGGTTTTGTATATGAAAAGGTGCTGAGCGTCACTAGTCATTAGGGAAATTCAGGTTAAAAGCAAAATTAGGTACCACTTCACAGCCACTAGGATGACTTTATAATAAAGACAAAGATAGTGTTGGTGAGGGTATGGAGGAACTGGAGCCCTAATCCGCTGCTGGTGAGAATGTATTCAAAATGATACAGCCATTGGAAAGTGGTCTTGCAGTTTCTTAAAAAGTTAAGCAGTTTACCGTATGACCCAGCAATTCCATGCAGTGTTCCATCCTAAGAGAAATGAAAACTGTTCACAAAGACTTGTAGGTTAATGTTCATAACATGTGTGTGGCATGTTTCTTAGTCTTCAGAATTATTTTGAGGAGCTGAGCAAATAAGTCTGTTTGAAATCAGGTTTTGGGTAAATATCATGCCTTGTTTTGCTGGTTGGAGCCCCTGCCAAATTATGAATTTCTTGACACAGGTATTTAGCTCTAATTATGCTTAGTCCGCTCACTCATTTGCAAAGCACCTATAATTCTCAGGCTTTTAACAAAATGCCAGGCAATTTAAAGGCATGATGTTCTGCAGGAAGATTTGAAATAGTAGCTAATAACATTTACTGACGGTAAGCCAGGCATGACTGTAAAAGCTCTACACGCAAAAAGATGATAGGGGCTTCCCTGGTGGCGCAGTGGTTGAGAGTCCGCCTGCCGATGCAGGGGACACGGGTTCGTGCCCCGGTCCGGGAAGATCCCACGTGCCGCAGAGCGGCTGGGCCCATGAGCCGTGGCCGCTGAGCCTGTGCGTCCGGAGCCTGTGCTCCGCAATGGGAGAGGCCACAACAGTGAGAGGCCCACGTACCACCAAAAAAAAAAAAAAAAAAAAGATAATAAATGTATTATCTCATTTAATTCTCCCAGCAATCCTAAGAGATGGGTATTGTTATTCCCAGTTTACATATGAGAAAACACAGACAGGATCAGTAACTTGCTCAGGATCACAAAGCGAGTGAGTGATGGAATTGGGATTCTTACCAGACATTCTCAATGAAGTCTGTACTCTTAACTGTTATACTGTACTTTATTACTTTAAAATTGTATATTCTTCTACTAAAAATGTGTTTAATTCTAAAACCAAGATTTAAAATTGAAATCAACTTCAGTCATGTGAAAAAAGTGTTTTAACCTCTTAACTCAAAGTAAATTTCAGCATAATCCAATCTCCTCCATCCTAGAAATGTTTAACTAGGGTATTCTTATTCCAGTTAAGCACAAGATCAAGCGTGGGGATTTAGCAGTCATGTTTTCAGAAGGGGAAGAGAAACGAGTTGAAATCTGCAGAGGAAGGATTCTTGTACGTGTCTTGAAGGGAAATGGGAAGAATCTCTTTGATTTTATAAAACCCCACAGACTTTTGTGAATCTGCACATGGGGAAAATGGCAGAGTCGTTGTAAATCCCTGAGAGAAAAGCAGGAGGGTCTAGGAGAGGATCTTAGAGAATGGC